>NC_090989.1:247705811-248008842 GCF_041146395.1 Eulemur rufifrons
TAGAGTAACGTGATAGGTACACTGCATTCCAATATGCTGAACTATAAGGGCCCCAGCTTCAATCTGTGAAAACAGGTAAGAATTACTTCACTAATATTTCAATACAGACCTTTCTTTATTGCTTATCTCACATTCCTCTGGGGCATCTGGAGGATATTTATCTTCCTACCACTCAAAATATATGAGCCACAGAGTACGGCCAGACACACAAGTGCACTGGCTGAACTACTTCCCATTCCTAATGAAGTGAAGCTGATGCATCTAATGAGTTTACTCCCATTTAACCTATCCTACAGTCATGCTTGAGGGTTCAGCCATGAATCTGTATGATGATGATGATGACCACTATGGGACACATTTCATATCATTTTCTACATGTTCTGCCTCAGTAGTTAGTAAGCCCAGATGCCAGTCCCAGGGAAAATCATTCCCTTTCCACTGACACCTTTACCCAAGAAACAAGATATATAGCATGGCATGCAATCTGCTGTGAATTATTGTGAATGGGTAATATCACTTGATGACAAAGTCCCAGGTCAGTAGCACACAAGCGTTTATAGTCAAGCTTAAAATAGTCAGGCCCATGTAGCATTTGTGCAAAATGACCAAAATCAGAAATCTTTCCTAAGCAATGAGCACAAAGCTGGAGGAGACACGGAAATTCTTTTATGCAGTAATACACTGCAAAATATTATACAAAAATACAAAGACAAAGGTTATTTTTCCAGTGTACTAGTTATATATTATCTTTATAAAAATAGTATAAACACATTATAGACAAATGTAAAATTAAGACAAAAAGGTAAAAAAATACATAGCTCTGGAACCTCAACACAATCACTGCTAACATTGTATGTTATGTCCTTTTAGACTTCTTTTTGCTAAATATATATTTCATATAGGTGTAATCAGACTACAATGTAATTTTTATTATACTTTCCTGATTTAATTTAAATCTGAGCATATTGGCATGCTTTGAATGAGATCAGTAAAAAATACTATATCAAAGTCTTTCAATGTAATTTATTAACCAGTTCTTTGTTTTGAATATTTATTTTCAAATTTTCCTATTATAAAAATCATTATGGCTAACAATCACACTGTAAATATATATATATGTGTGTGTGTGTATATATATATTTCCCCATGTAAGATGATTCTTTAAAAATAGATTCCCAGAAGTAGAATTACTCAATGGCTGGATGATTTAAGGAAGCTGCACACAGGCTGAGTTGCAGAAAACTGCCTCTAATGGTCAGAATATCTTTTCTTAAAGCACCTGATATAAAAAAAATTGAATTCATAACACAGTTGCATACTTACAGAGGGCTAGTATAATACGTCTAATATGATTTTTAAGTTCAGAAGTTCAGAGTTGGTATTAATATAACTGGATTTCCTCTTTTGAACAGGGAAATATCTTTGTTTTCACTTTTCCTTGTATCTTTCATCCATAAAGAGTCTGTGTCTTATGTCACATTCCTTCTGGATTTCATTCTTATTAGGAAAGAATCAGTTAGTCCTATAAATTGGTCACTAAAAATGTGGTGGCTGGAAACTATCATTACCCTTTCCTTGTTAATGCTTTTTTACTTTACTCAAATGTACATATGTACAAAACAATCTCAAAGAAATCCTACTAAAGAATGCTTTGGGATTTTCATATGTGGTACTGGGTCAACAGGGAAGATATTTTGCAGACGAGAATGTTAGTCCTTATGAAATCATAAAATGTCAGAGCCATTAGTCTTTGCTCTAGCTACATACACACACACACACACACACACACACTCAATAAAATCTACACAACCAACTATTGAATTGTTTCTATACACATATTTGTCTCAGATCAGAAAAGCCTTGGTTTAAATCCTTGGTCATGAACTTAAATGTTAGTAAATCACTTAATCTCTTTTGAGTTAACATTTCCAAATCTGTAAAGTGGTGACAAAATACCTACATCATAAGATGGTCATGAAGATTAACAACGAATACTGTATAGAAAATGTAAAACTATACCAATAAAACGATTGCAGGTTTTGCCGAAACTACACGATTAGAGAAAGACAGTTATTCTTTTCCCAGAATTTGGAATTGTGAGATGGGACCTGCTGCAACTATCTTGTTAGCATGAGGGGGAAAGTCTGTCTAAGACTGGGAAGAAAACAGAGGAAGGAAGCAGAGTCAAGAGATGGGGGAGGAGGGAGGAAGAGAGAGATATAAGTTTATCATTAGACTAAAATCAGCTGTGCCTTAAGCCAGCATGTCAATACCTTCCATTCATGTTCTCCATATCCACTCACCAGTCTTTTCCATCTTGCTCAGTGTCTGGATGGAGAGACTGCATCTGTAAGGACTGCATCCGAGGAGCTTCCTTGCCTCAAGCTTCAGGTTAGTTTCAACCAATTAGAAACACAAGCAGGAGATCAGAGAGAAGAAGGGGAATGAAGCAGGGCTATTTTATCACCCTGGCTTCCTCCCTGGGTGTTGAAACAGGTTTGCCTTGAACTTTAACTAAAATCTCAACTCACATCAGGTGGTCTTCCTCTCAAAGATAAGTTTCCAGGTCCCTATCACTGCTTGCTTCCCTCTCCCCGGTCCTAGGCTTAGAAACAGCTCTTTGTATACAGGCCTGGAACTACTGCTCTCTCTCATGTGTTTGCCCTATACCTTTCTCACACCTTTCTACATATTCTCTTTAATAACTGTTTCTCAGGTAATCCAATGTGAGTATTCCATCTGTTTCCTGCTTTGACCCTCACTGATAAACCAGTCCTACACTGGACATTTAATTACCCGAGTAGGTAAAACCCTATTTGTTTTGTTCAAATTAGTGAATATTGTGTTTTCTGTCACTTGTAACAGAAAGCATCCTAATACATCAGTGCCCAACACCCTGTTAGGAACCAGACTGCACAGCAGGAGGTGAGTGGCAGGTGAGCAAGGGAGGCTTCATCTGTATTTACAGCCGCTCCCCAGCGCTAACATCACCGCCTCAGCTCCACCTCCTGTCAGATCAGGGGTGGCATTAGATTTTCATAGGAGCGGGAACTCTACTGTACACTGTGCATGCAAAGGATCCAGGCAAATACAGATTATCATCCTGAAACCAGCCCGTCCTCTGGTCCATGGAAAAGTTGTCTTCAGTGAAACTGGTCCCTGGTGCCAAAAAGGTTGGGGACCTCTGTCCTAATAGATGAAAGCACCAAAGTTTTCTGCAACTGATAAATTCAGAAGGGTTTACTCTGCAAAGGGTTCAATTTATTTTATGAGTGAGGCAAAAGGGCATCCAAACTTTTAGATGGCAAGATTAAATAAGTTCTTTAAGAAAGTGAAAATACGTTCTGGCTCAATGGATGCCCACTGTAAGTAAAAGGAGCCATTAAGCACAATAAATAATTAAACTGCTTAATAGCCTTATTGTAAATCATAGTTAAATTTAAATAATCTCTCAGTTATTTCCACAGTAACTCCAGGGGTTAAAACACTAAATGGAATTAAGAATGGATAAATAAATGAATTAATGAACAAATGAGCATTTATTGGCATGTGTATTTAAATTCTATAAAACCCTTCACACACTTTCTCTTAATTAAGTTTCACTATCTTGTGACACAGGTTAGGCAAGGACTCTGAGCTATTTACAGGTTGTGGTAGGTTGAATAATGGCTCTCAAATATATCCAGGTCTTAGTCATCTTAACCTGTGATTATTATTTTATTTGGCAAACGGGACTTTGCAGATGTGATTAAGTCAAGGATCTTAAAATAGCGGGATTATTTTGGACTATCCAGGTATACTCTAAATTAAATTACTTATGTCTGTAGCAGGAAGACAGAGGGAGATGTGATTCCTAAAAAAGAAGACAACAACGTAAGGATTGAAGTACAGTGTTACACTGTTGAGCTGGCTTTGAGGACTGAGGAAGGAGTTAGGAGCCAAAGAATGCAACCCGAGAAACTAGGAAAGGAAAGAAGATGAATTCTCTCAAAAAGTCTCTTTAGGAAGCTCACCCCTGCTGACACCTTGATTTTAGCCCAGGAATACTGATTTTTGACATCTGACTTCTAGAAATGTAAGAAAATAAATGTGTGTTATTTTAAGCTAACAGTTTGTGATAATTCGTTAGGGCAACCATAGGAAACTAATGCACAGGCACACACCTTGTGGGCTCTTTAAATTGCAAGGAATTAAATGTTTCAATGACTATAGTCATATGCTCTAAGAACATAATCACCAATAAGTACCTAATATCTTCATAGGTGGACAACAAAGGCATATATTTCTTCATTTAAGATCATTTTTGTGTTGATTTAGTGGCTGGGCACTTTGTAATCGTGTCTATCATTAAAGCCTATCCTTTATCTTGTAGATGCTTACATGAAGGCAAACACATTTTCCCTCACTAGTTTTGCAAAGTTACCAGCAGAGCTCCCAGGAGACACTGGCTTTTAATAAGTGCTCAAGTCAGCTCATTCACAGAAAGATCTAACTTTTCAGAATCTCACTAATGGCTTTTAAAACCAAGTTTTTGATGGCTGGTTTGTTTTGGGAGCAGTATTAGTTTCTTGATTACTAATGTGAATTCTCTCACAAAACAAATTTCTTTTCAGAAGCTTTAAAAATAAAAAAGAGAAAAAAATCTTTTAGCCTCTGTGGATCACTTAAAACTGATCAGCCAAAAATACTTTGCCAAGCATCTAAAAAAAAGAGGCATCTGTTTGTGACTTGGTTTGGCATGCTACAAGAGTGAATTCTGGAAGGAACAAAATAAATTAATTACTTGGCATACCACAGGACAGGAATAGGCCACTCAAAGGACAAATGAATACAGACGACATAAGAAAGAAGTTTCCCACTCAGGAGCTATCAACTAACAATTACTAATGAAGGAGGTACCAGAGGAAAAAACCTGGTCCAGCTATAAAAGCAACCAGACAACTTCTGGGTGGAGAAGGCCTCAGAGCTATTCTATAAAATGGGTCAATTATTAACTAGTGAACAATCAAATAGTATTTGAAAGTAAAGAGGGATAAATAACTATTAATCCTGGCAAAGTCCAATAACTCAGTTCTGTACAGGAAATAAAGAGAGAAAGGGCCGGGGGAAAAAGAGGTAGGCACTGTCACAAACTCAAATGATCATGCGTGGCCTAGAAAAGTTTGCTTTTAAAGAAGCACATAGCAACCATATTGATTATTTTCAAATGTAAATTAGATCATGTCACTTCTCAAAACAATCTAAAGGAGTCTAATTGCACGTTGGATATAATGTAAGCACTTAGCACAACCTTTTATGATCTGACCGCAGTCAACCTTGGGGCTACTCTCACCCGTGCATTACACTCTTTTCTGGGTTTCTTTCAGTTCCTCAAACTTTTTCTTGCCTCCAACCTTTGCACAAGTTACTTGCTCTGCCTAAATGACTATTCTTCCTATCAGAGAACAAAAACAACTGGTGTACAGTACAGTATAAAAAGCAATCTTATCAGTTAGGAATATCCTAGATAGATGCTTGGAAGGGAAATTACTATCAACATGTTATGCTGTCCTTCCTTTGGTCAAGATTATGTTTAAAAATCTCATTATAGCTTTGCTGTATATAAATGTTTTTATATTGGAGCAGGATTGTGTAATAAAGAATTAAACTTTTAAGTGTTCTGATGTTGGTTACATAGATATTTTAAATTGTAGGCTGGGAGTGGTGGCTCATGCCTGTTATCCAGTAGGATCTCTTGGGTCCAGGAGTCCCAGACCAGCCCAGGTAACATAGTGAGACTCCGTCTCTACAAAACAATTAAAAAAAAAATTAGGCAGGTATGATGGCATGATCCTATAGTCCCCGCTACTCAGAAGGCTGAGGCAGGAGGATTTCATGAGCCAAGCAGTTTGAGTTTTCAGTGAGCTATGATTATACCACTGCACTCCAGTCTAGGCGACAGAGTGAGATATTGTCTCTAAAAGAAAAAAAAAAATTCAAAAAGCCAACTTTTTAAAAATTGTTATATTCTCTTGATGAAGTGACCCTTTTATCACAATATAATGACCCTCTTTGTCTCTTTTTACAATTTTTGACTTAAAGTCTATTTTGTCTGTTATAATTTACCTGGAATATCTTTTTCCACTCCTTCACTCTCAACCTATGTGTGTCCTAAATATTTCAAAATTTCTGAAATGTAGATTTTAAATGTTTTCACCAGAAAAAAAGATAACTATGTTAATTGCCTGATTAATAATTCCACATTGTAAACATATAACAAAACATCACATTGTACCCCAGAAATATATATAATTACTGTCAATTAAAAATAAAATTGAAAAAAAGGTTTTGAAATAAGAACCTTACCCAAAGAGAAGCCTTGCCTTTGCTCTTGGCTCCTGAGAGGTGATCTCTAAGCTCTTAGACTGTCCTTTCTGATCAGAATGTCTATTTACCTGGAGAATTTTGGCCAGACCCCAAATTCTAACAATGTGACATATGTAGGGAGCTTTGAGCCATGTGGTATCACCTCAACCTCCAGTGCGGCTAGAAACTAAAGGTTAGCCATGTAGTCAGTTAACCACGTGTAGGTGACCAAGTCCCAGTAAAGACTCTGAATACCAAGACGTGGGTGGTTTCTTAAATTGGTAATACTCCATTCCTATTGTGATAACATCATTGCCAAAAAATTAGTGTTATCCATGACTCCACTGGAAAAGGACAATTGGAAGCTTCGCACTTGGAACTCTTCTGGACTCTGCCCCTTGTGTCTCTTCCCTTGGATAATTTCAATCTGCATCCGTTTGCTGTAATGAACCATTAATTGTATTACAGTTTTCAGTGATTTTTGTAAGTTCTTCTGATGACCTTGAGAACCCTTATATTTTGTAAGGACAGCTGTCCTCAAGTCAGCTACAGAAGAGAAAGAGATTTGTTTCATCCACAGAAGTTTGGTGGCTTGTCCCTTCAAGCACAACTAAAAAACACAAACCTCCTTCATTTACAAGCAGTGCACTTATGCCAAATAAGAGACCTTGGGTCCAGAGCAAAATAGCTGTGTGAAGCAGTCTTACCCCTGAGTGGGGATGGGGAGACTAAAAGATCAGTGAAATGAGGATGTCCTCTGTAGTGTCCAACTTTCAGTCAGGGCATCCTTAAAAGAAATCAGGGGGTTCATAGATCAGAATAACTATCAGAATAACAGTGAAATTTTACCACATTGGCTTTTAACAGCCGTTGTTCTAAATGTAGGCTTTAGAACAAAAGCTACAGTAACAGGCTACTCCAATGCCTCAGTTAAGCCCTATATATGCTGACATGTCAAAGATATAATCTAAAAACAGAATTGAATAAGCCTTGTAAGCAAAATGGAAATGTTCAAAATTCTTCACTCCTGCCACAGCAATAGAGAGATTTGTTATTTGTCTAAAAGGCATGCTGATTTGAATGCTGGGACACCTATGAGCTTACCTTTTTAGCATGGTTAACATCTATTTTTAATGTGAACAAAAATCACTGTGCTTAACTATATATGTAGTATTCTACTTCATGGGCTATTTAACAAATTTTTAAGTGATTTACTCTACCTGCTCCAATATCAGTTAAAATAGAACTTAAGGGAATTGTATTTCTCTGTTATTCTAATTGTTCCGGCCACTGAGACACCTCTTTAGCTTATACTCCTGCCTACCTTCTCATTGCTGCCTTATTCTTATTCCTCAGGATTCAATTTAAATGTCACCTCCACTGAGAAGTCTTTCTGTACTGCCTACCAAAATTGTATTACCCTCTATCCCTACATATATTCTTTTTGTAGCACCTGTTTTTTTCTTCTTACAGCATATAATAAAACTTATTATTATCTTATTTTTTGTCTAGTTCTTTGACATCTGTCTTCCAAACTGGATTATTTATTTCTTAAAGAAGGGATCATACCTTTTTGGCTTACCCTATTTAGTCAGAAAAGCACTGTACATGCATGCCATATCGTGTCCCCAAAGTAGGGACAGATTTTAAAAATGAGTTAATGTAGCATTGCGAGCAGGTAGAGACTCTTTAGATATATTTGATTTACCGTGAATAAATTACCCTTTCTTTCTATGCTTTCTCTATGGGCTTTCAGGTATTAAAGGCATTGTGAATACACATCAGACAAGGCCATAAAACCAAAGTTTCTCCCAATAAACTCCAGCACTTCTTGTCAAACAGACTGAAAAATAATGGTAAAGTAAATCAATTAACCCACATAATATCTACTCCTTAGGTGAAGGACCAATCTAACAACAAAAGGAAAGGAAAGAGAGGATTAAAATAATTGAGATGGGTACTTCAATGTACTGGAGAAAATCTAGTTCTCTAAATCTGTTTCCTGAACTGAAAAATACTTAAAGAAATCCTTACCTCTCAGGATCACTGTAAGGATTGTAAGAGACAATGTAAACAGGTTGAAGACAATAGTTCATGTGTAACACACTTGATAAATATTTCTTCCCTTTACCCTTATCTCATCTATTGAATATTAATAAGAGCCAACACCTGCTTAGTGCTAGAACTGCTATGGGCATATTATATGTGTTGATTCATTTCATCTTCACAACTCTATGAGGCCAATGCTCTTTATCATCCACATGTTACATATATCGAACTGACATATATTGAACTTAAATCAGTTGCCTATGACCTACATAATTTATAAATGATAGTGTCAGAGTTCAGAGCCAAGCAGCCCAGCTTGTGTCTAATTAACATACATACTCTACTGTCTTTTCAACAAATGAATTAATGACTATTTATTAAACACCTACTATGTACCAGGAATTAGTCATCTTATTTAGCCCTTGCAAAGCAGAGTGGATATTCTCACTCTAATTCTGAAAGAACTTCAGATTCACAAAGATTCAGTGAATTGTCCAAGTTTTTTCAGCTCATAAGCCACAGAACTATAATTAGAATAAATTTCTGTTGAACTTAAAAAAGTATTTTGTTGCCTTAGAAAACCTCATCGAAACTTTCTTATATCAAATCCCTTATTATGACTAACTTTTACATCTCCATGTGCGCACACACCTACAGACATACCATATATATACACACACACACATAAAGGCAATATTCTCAATGAATAAATTCTGCTGTAGCTATTTTTGCTAATTTTAAATTATTATTTCATTTTTTTGTCTAAAAGAACAATACACCTATCCTTATACCTGTTCAGTTGTTACTACACTTGACCCTTGAGCAACATGGGTTTCAACTGTTCAGATCAATGTATATGTGGATTTTTTCAATAAATATATTGGAAAATTTGGGGAGATTTGCAATAATTTGAAAAAATTTGCAAACTGTGTAGCCTAGCAATATCAAGAAAAGAAAGAAAAAATTAGGTATGTCATGAATGCATAAAAAACATGTTTATATTACTCTATTTTTATAATTTACTGCCATAAAATATATATAAATCTATTATAAAAGATTAAAATTTATCAAAACTAATGCACACAACACAGACCATGCATGGTACCATTCACAGTCCAAAGAAATATTAATTTCTGTAATATTAATAATTATGTAGCCACCTCCTGTTGCTATTGTACTGAGCTCAAGTATTGCAAGTATCTGCTTAAAATAACTGTGATGTTAATCAACTCCAAGTGAGCAGTTGGTCTCTCCAGTAAATTGCATATCACAGTAAAAAGCGATCTCTTGTCATTCTCCCACATTTTTCATCATGTTTAGTGCAATACTGTAAACCTTGAATAACACCATGCGATTCATATAAAGTGCCACTACCGATGCTGGAAGTGCTTCCAAGAAGCAGAGGAAAGTCGTGACATTACAAGAAAAAGCTGAGTTGGTTAATATATACCATAGATTGAGGTCTGCAGCTGTAGTTGTACAATATTTCAGACAGATGATTCACCATATAAACAGACATCACAAACTTATGGTAGATACAGTACAGTATGGTAAATATATTTTCTCTTCCTTATGATTTTCATAACATTTTCTTTTCTCTGGCTTACTTTATTGTAAGGATACTGTATACAATACCAATAACATACAAAATACGTGTTAATCAACTATTTACATTATGGGTAAGTCTTCCAGTCAACAGTAGGCTATTAGTAGTTAAGTTTTTGGGGAGTCAAAAGCTATAGGAGAATTTTTGTGCTGGGGTAAGTACCCTGAACTAAGAGTCAACTGTACTATTTCTGAAAAAAAAATCTTACTACTAATGTATGTGTTATAATTACCTTTTTTAAAAAAAATGAAGAAAACATAAAACCATAGTTTTTAGTACTTATTAATTTATGTTTGTTTACTGTTTCATTATTTTACTTTAGCAATGATATAGACACTCTTGTCATAATAGGATTGGACATTTTAGGAAAACATATGAGGCTGGTGATACCTTTCTCTATGTGGTACATATATCTAACTCCAACTATTTGGCCCAAAATGCTTCTACTGCTGCTTAATCAGAAAATTCAGTTGTTTCTGTTTTTAGTTACTATAAGTTGATAATAATATTTTTGATGTTTATTTTTATTTATGAATATAATGCTGAAGTACCTTGAAAATAAAAATAGAAAAGACACTAATAATCTCATTATCTTAAAATAACTCATGAAGTTTTTAAAAAATATATCCTTCAGTCTTTCTAAAGTTAAAAATTTAACTGTATTATGTCATGAATACAACTGCAGACCTTGCATGGTATCACTGTCTTCTAAAGCATCATTGTTGCAATTTCATGATATTCTATAAAGTGCTATATTTTTTTCACTATTACCTTATTAGCCCATTTTGGAAAAAAGTCATTCAATGATAGCCCTTTGTTGTTTTGATGAACATGCTATTTTATGATCATCTTGATAAATACAGCTTTTTCTACACTGAGATTGTATTCTTAGGATAAATTTTTAGAAATGGGATCACTGAACCAAAGATTTTGAAAACATTTGTGTGGATCTTTGTATCTTGCTCTTAAAAAGTAATTATACAATTTAAACTGTAAGGCAGATTGACTTATTAGGCAGTCTTCTGATGAAGAAAAATGAGGAAAACATATTCACTAACTACAGAAATAATCTAGGTAGGATCATCATTAAGTCTGCAGAGCTGGTCAGAGAATCTTATGTATAGGCAGTCCTGGACTTGAGTAAGGAAGATGTAATGTAATTACACAAACTCATTTCTCCATGGAGAACCATGTCATAGCTAGGTTTCAGGTCAGCTTCAAAGGCCTATTTAGTTCATAAAGTAGCTGAACTACAGCAGCAATAACACAATGGAACTTCCTACCATATGATTTTAGAGGTTTCCACACAGGCTCCCACTCAGACACTGAGCTCATCTGTCTGCCAAATGAAAGTGTCACGGTGGAGGTTTACATTTTCTAGAGTTTTGTACTGGCCAGGATATGAAAAAGAACAGGACCCTTAATTATGAAGAAGCTAAGAATGGCCTTGGTAGGCAGTGAGTTCTAGGCAGTGCAACTGGCCCTGTATGTGTGCTCAACAGAGCTTCTGCAATCCTGGCCAGGGGTTTTAGGAAGTAGCTTGTGGTGGTATCCAGAGAAGACTGGAAAAGTGAAGCAGCAAACGAATAGGCCAGCACAGTGGACCACACAAAGGAAATGTTCATTAGATAATTGAAAGTGGAGAATGTTTATAAGCTGGGGAATTCAACAAAAGCAGTTCAGAAAGCAAGGGAGAAAATAGTGTGCAAAGCAGGTGAAGCTAGATGATATTTTGAAACATTTACTTTGTTGTGTTTGTATTTTTCTTTCTCTGTTTCTCTCACGTGACTTTTAGCCCAATTCAGGTGGGTTGCCTACTCTGTACCTTCTTATCTCAGGGGAGATACATGACACAACAGAGAGTGAGTTTAGTTGGAGAGTCAGTCTAAGTAGAGTCCAGTTCTTTTTGGCTTTTGTTTTTCAAAAGCCTGAATGTTTAGGAGAATTGAAAATGTTTGCCAACGAGTAGGACTTATAAAAGAGTACTATAAAAGGCAGAGTGGCATAAATACTAAGGAAGAAAAAGTTAGCCTCAGATGGAAGTGTTTCAATTGGGCTGATGAGAGCAGGAGTGGGATGAAGACTCCATAACCTGAGCACAGGTAACCAAGTCCTCATGAGGTAGCAGATTATCCAGAACAGCCAAAGAATTGTGATTTCGAGACAAATTTGTAAGGCCTCAGCAAATAGTCCCAGTCTCTAAGTCTGATCGCTGAACCTGTAGGAGCTATACAGAGGAAACCACAGGTATTTCAATATATGCATGGACAGATGATGAAGGAACATAGGGAACTTGACCCTAAAACATGGATCCCTGGTATAATGAGTATTTTAAATTAAAGCCCCTTAGAGATCAACAGATGCTGGAAAAGACTTTTCCCCTATCTGCATGAAGACCAGATGGACTCACCAAAGAGAACAATATTTTTTCTTCGATCACCTTTCTCCTGTCTCTCAATATTTTATCTCTCCCCAAGCACAGGATGAAGTTTTCTGAAGTTCCCTTATTTTTCCAAAGTCCAGACCTACCAAAGAAGAAAATAACTACTGCTTCCCTGAGTTTTCATTAACTGAACTCTTATCACAGGAAGAAAGACTGAAGTTTGTCAGCAAACCTGGACAGACATTTGTCATAAACCATTGTTTGCTCTTTGGACCCAAGAAACTTTGTTGCATGTCAATGTTTGTTCTTCAAGCCCCCTGAATTCTCATAAAAATAATTTACTATCCTCCTAAAGTCATCTACACTTCCCTATCACTCTTTCCCCTAAGAAGAAGGGTATATAACCATCTGTACCCTATTGGGACATTGGGCAATCACTCTGCGATTCTCACCCATACACACTAATAAGTTTGTGCACCTTTTCTCTTATTAATCTGTCTTTTGTGAGTTGATTTTTTAGCATAGCTTCCAAAAGTGAAGAGGAAGCTTTTCTTTTGCCCCTACAAAGAAATGTGATTGTCCACATTTCTTGCCCTCTGTGACACCACGGTGCTGTATAAATCCTGAGGATTATGCCACAATCCTGCAGAGCTGGTCGAGGGTTCAAACACCACTAATGGCCTAAGTTAGTATTTTACAGCTTGTGGAAATACAAACCCAGAATAAAAATTAAGCGAACTACAAAAAGTAAACTTTAACACCCCTGAGATTGAGACTAAGATTCATTCCTAAAACAAGGTTATCTTGCTTGGAAGAAACTAATTTATAAATATCTGATCTTTACCTCTTTCCATCAACATCTTTCTGAGAAGGTAGTTTTTTTTTTTTAATGTATTATTACTATTCTAAATGCAGATTAATCATGCCAATCATGACAGACCTGCTTAAAACCCTTCCATGTCCTCAGGATAAAGCCCCAAATCCTTTGAATGGCTCTTCATGACTTCTCTGCATCAACTTCAAGGCCATCTATCCTTGCTCTGTCCCTTTTCACAGTTTGTGCTGCAAGGATGCCCAAGGACTAGCAAGTCCACAAACACAATTTGCATTCCTTGTGAGCACACTGGGTTCTTTACCTTGAGTGTCCTTTGCTTGCTTCTTTTACACCAGGAGTACCCCTTTCCCTGCCTGCTGTACTTCTCTCATCCTGCAGAATTTGCTTAGACCTCTACTGTCTTGAAACTCTGGCTTGAATTCCTAAGAGAAGATTGTGTGGCCCCCCTCTGCTCCCATTTCACTTGGTGCTTGTTTTTGCCATGGTCCCTAGCACTGTGCTTGGCATAGAGTAGGGCTCAGTAAATATTTATTGAATATATCAGTGACTCTTGTAAGCCAGCTAAGACCTTGCATTTAAGACACTTTATCTCCAAGTAATCAACAAATGACATTGACTATTTGATAAGACTTTGAACAGAGGAAAACAACAGGATATCAGAACTGCAGAGGATCTCAATCATATGATTCGATCCCCATTCGATCTTCTTCTAAGTCCCTTTCAAGGCAAAAGTATCTTTTGTCTTTGTAACACAGTATCTAACATGATGCTGTTACATAGTAGACACTTTAGAACCCATTAAGGAAGGAAGGGAGGGAGAGAGGGAGGGAGGGAAAATTAGAATGAGAGAAAGGATTTTAAATTCCTATTGTTAATCAGATTTAGGACTAGGCTTCACAGTCTAGATTTAGGACTGGCCACTAGCTCAGTGCTTATCTAGAGAGGCTCATGTACAGTGTATAGAAGACTTTGGGGATTAGTTAATCACCTGTGAGAAGAGGTTTCTTGGCAATATTACTCCATTGCTTTTCATTATATGCTATTTTAGATTCGGAACACTTCTGTCATAGGAATGCAGGGAATTAAATATTTTCCACATGAGCCATTCCCTCTTCTGGCAGAACACAAGTTGTTTAATAATATTGTGGAGGAAAAAAACCCTGAAATTTCATTTTTCATGATAAGTTAGATATTTGGTGATTTAGATTAAACTTACAGTGGCAAATAAACTAAGACAGTGTCCCCAGATGTATACTCTATGGTATGGATGTCAGGTTCTTTTCAATTAGTTTTCAAAATGACTTTCAAATATGTAACACCATCATTTCATATTAAATGACAGTTTTGAGCATGTGAAAAACCCTAAACAGCATTTATAAGAGTAAGAGACACTAATATAAAACACTGAATAACCATGCCATACTTAATTTGCAGTTCTTTTCCATTTCCCTGCAGACAGCTCAGTGTCTCTTTGCTGTTTAGGAGCTTGTTTAACAACTCCACTGTGAGCATTTCTGCCTACATCTAGGCAGGTACAATCCATTTTGTCTGCTACTGAGTTACTCATCGCTATCATACAAATTTGCATCTCAGGGAGAGACCAGTTGGCCTAACTCCCTTTTTCTTCCTTCCTTCCTCCCTTCCTCTCTTCCTTCCTTTCTTCCTCCTTCCTTCCCTCCCTTCCTCTTTTTTTTTTTTTTTTCTCTTGAAGACAGGGTCTTACTCTGTTGCCAAGAGTAGGGTGTAGTGGTGTGATTATAGCTCATCGCAATCTCCAACTCCTGGGCTAAAGTAATCCTCCTGCCTCAACCTCCCAAGTAACTGGGACTACAGATGCATGCCACCAAGCCAGGCTAATTTTTTTTTTTTTTTCATTTTTGTAGAGATGGGGTCTCACTATGGCTAGCTTTATACTCCTGGCCTCAAGCAATTCTCCCACCTCAGCCTCCCAAAATGCTGGGATTACAGGCATGAGCCACCTCACCGAACCCTAACTTTTTTTCTCATAAAAGTATACTGCTGTAATCTGGGGCTTTACATGTTTGTGCTTAACTGCATCATGTTTTATCAGTGGCCATATATTTCACATGGTAAATTAAAGAAAAATGTCTTGTCAGAGGCATGGTACAGTACAAAATTGCTTTATACTTATTTGACTTAAAGGCTAGGTTGAAAAAATATAGAGTTGGAATATAAGCTATTAGAAAGCATACAATATTTGTCAATGACTCTAAATACAAAATGTATTTGTGTTGAAGCAATACTTACAAATGATGCAAATATAAATCAAACAGGTGCTTTAAAATAAAAAGTGGGAGGGGGACCTGGCAACATGACTAATTTTCATGAAGCAAAAATGCATTATATTCAAGATATATTTATGAGAATCCATTCTTTTTTACTGCAGTCTAGCAGTCTTTTTTTCCTTTAAGATGTAGCCTAGTTCCCTGTGCTTATCATTTTAACCTTCCTTTCCTATAGCCTCTTTTGCTCTATCCCTTGTCCATCTGATCCCACTGGAGATAAATTTCCATCCTACACTAATCCAACTATCCACATTTTCCATTCCATCACTGGGAACAATAGCTATTATTTATTTTATACTCCATCTATGACTGTGCTAACCTCGTTACAGACATTATCTGATTTAATACTCAAAGAAATTCAATGACATAGGTATTTTCAAATCTTTACCACCATTAAGAACTTCCTGAGTTCCAGAATATTTCCTCCAGGACTTGTTTAACAAGCTTCTCAAAAATAACCTTTCTCTAACTAAGCTTGTGCCCCCCCCCCCCCATATTATCATTGTCTAAGTCAAGAAACTGGACTCACTCTAATTTCCTCCTTCTCCTTCCTGCCCAACATTTAATTACAAAATTTTATCATTTACCACCTACATTTATCAAATCTATTACTCACTCTCCACTTTCATTCCTACTCCTTTACTTTAGACCCCAATTATTAATACTACTCTTGCACACAATTTAAATATTCTGCTACACAGTTTATTTGCCTTTAGTTACCTCTTTTTAATCTATTTTCCATACTGCTTCCAGAAGGATCTTCCTAAAATATTCTTAAAATGTAACTGTCCTGTTTCACTGGCTTCTTTAAAATCTTCATTTTAAACCCAAACTCTTTTGCAAGGTTTAAAAGACTCTTTTTAACCCTGTCTCTGGCCTCCTTGTTCACCAATTGCATTAGAACTCTTTACTAACCTATCAATAGCCATTTCTAAACATATTTCTTGATGTCAATGGATTTTGTTCCCTCTGTTTACATACATTGGGGAAGACGAGAAGACAATATAGGACATGTTGCATGGGACAGAAATCTGATGGGAGTAAAGGGCAGATCCACCATCAGGCACCCATGATTTTATAGGTGTGAAAGTTGTCAGAATCAAAATGGAGTCACTAATGTTTAAACAAAAAAAACAAAAATCTGACAAATTAGAGCCCAGAAAGGCCATGAAGAGAGAGTTCTCACACTTATAGGTCTGATAATAAAAAGACTCTGGAAAAACCACAACCTTGCACAAAGGCCATCACAACCTTACACACAAAAATATTTCTGCAAGGACATCTTCCCAATTGCCTGGCCAATCTTGAACTGGCCTCAACCTTGTTATTGATCTTTGTAACCATACAAAGATCAATAATTATTTAAAAACAATTATGTAACCCTCCTCATTTTTTTTCCTTTAAAAATCTTTGTCTTATTTTCCCTCCCTGAATATGGCTATAGTTTACTATAGCATTCATATTCCCACTACAGTGCTCCATTCCAAAAATGTTTTCCCTTGGAAAGCCTCTCTTTCTCTCTCTCTGTCTCTCTCTCTCTCTGTTATTTAGGTTGGCATGGGATGTGGAAATTCTTTGTGGGAGGGGTTGGGGGTTAGGGGTAGGGACTAGGAGGAGGAGTGCAGAACTTCTCCCTCGCCAATGAAAACACTGGGGAAAAAAATAGATTCAGCTATCTGAAATGCCAACTCTTTCAATAAATAGTGGAACCTTGGTGCTGAAACCCATTTTATTTCTTTTTGAATCATTTTGGCCCACACATGACTTTCAATTCCTATTAGATTGCTTTGTGCTGATCAACATAGCTGTCTTTCAAGACAACACTATCCTTCAGCAAAACAGAACCAAAAGGCAATGTGCCCAGATAGTGACAGTCATTTGTAAATAGATGAGCTAATGAGTTTCTTAAAAAGAGCCTGTAAATGACTAATGTGGGCTAGGAGGGCCCATCACATAAATGCCAACTTTTGTGAATCCTCTTTAATTGACTTTGATTGACAAGTTTACTAATAACTTTGATGTCAAGGGCTTATATCTTTTCCATTCTGCAACAAGCCCTAAACAACTTCATGCTGAGTATGATAAAAATGAAATTTTCTCTTTTAAAGGAGAAGGAAATACTTTCAATCACTAATCACTATAAAATTCAGATATCTTTTTTATTCCAGATATTTGTATTTGGTACTTCAATATACTCTTTCATACATTTAAAAAATCTCCTATAACTTTGTTCTTTGCAGCAAAGAAAGGGATAAAAAGGTAAAACAATAGAAGTAAGACAATAAAGAGTTTGATTTATTCTAAATTCGATTTAAAGTTTACAGCATGATATTTGTATGACTTAATCTAAAATTGCTTCAATTTCCTCCATGTTTGTGCAAAGGGTGATTCAATTTCAGATTAATTCAGATTGCCTTGGTAATACAGCTATTGCCTGCTGGAGAAATCCATCATGATAACAATGCTGTCCATTTAAAGTGGAATATTCTCTGTTTTCTGATATCTGAGGTCTGATGCTGATTTTGATTTTACTAAAGACTTATACTATGTCTTTATAATTAAATTCTTTAAGAGAAATCATGTCAAAATCCAAGAGAATGATATTTCTCAATACCGGTCTTTATTTTATATTTTTAAAATACTTTTTTTTAAAGATTAGACACAAAAAATGCAAAAGAAGATATGTGCATATTTTTGGCCTACAAATTCTTAAGAGACATTTTCAGCAACTGATATTAAGAAAGGGATTAACATGTTATATGTAATAAAATATCTTTTTAGATATCCTAATTGTTTTGTAATTATGAGGACATTACATCAAACTGGGATAACTGCATACCACTTTTAAAAAAAATCCTTACTATTAATAGTGATCTCAAACATGAAACTGACAAACCATCCTATGCTTAAAAAGGCTCCTGGTGCAATACCCTATAATATAACCTATTTCATCTTATGATTCTGTTTTGTGATTCTCCTATAGTTAAGATATAGAAAAAGACCTAGATTCAGAGAGTAGAAAAGAAGCTACATAAAATTTAATGCATTAGGACAAATCTTGATGCATACAAAAATGGTAAATTTTTTTCAATTTGCATAAAAATAGAAATACTTAAATTCTAAATATTTTCATATTCATAGTGATTTGGACTCAAAATATATATTGTAAGAACTCTATTCTTTTTTTTAGTAAAAAGCAACTATATCTAAACCAAGTTGTCTAATGAATACACGTTCTGCAGACATAAGGGGATTAAATATCATGTGCTTGTTAACAAAACAAATAAGAACTATAGTCTTAAATTCTTTGAAAGGTATTTCTTACTGTTAAGCCTGTCTGATTATTCTATAATTCATTTTGTTAGAAATGAAAATATTTGACACTTGTTAGAAGACATACTGTTAAAATAAGCTCCACCTGAAATGCAAAAAAAAAACTATTGTTATATAAGAGAAGAGGGACAACTAGATTTTGTTAAGAAAAGAAACAAATAAGAACTATGTTCTACTAGCTAATTAAAAGGTACTAAAATAGAATCTTATTAGAGAAGATAAGTATTTTGTTCTACAAAGATAGCAAAAGGGAAAAAAAGCAAGGAACTCAACATGACTAAGATTAATATAATATTAAAATATTAAGACCTGGAAATTTATTTTATAGTTCAGTCTCTTTAATTATTTACTAGTGAATTTTCACAATTATTATCTATTATTAACTTTCATATGCAAACTCAATGAAATCATTAGGAAACCAATTTTTCACCATATGAAAAGAATGCCATTCAAGATAGCCTTATTTTCACATATTTTTTCTAATAAGTTTGTAGTCAGGACAAAAAGCCTATATGAGTATTCAAAAGGAAGACACTTTGATGAGAGTGTTGCGGTATCTTGAGAACTCAATCTTGTAAAAAGTCAGTGATCCATGTGGGAACAGATGATAGTGATGCTGATGAAAATAACCATGACTCAAGTGCATATAATGGTTTTGCTTAAAACATCTTATTTAAACCATGCAAATAATCCTCTGAAGAGGGCAGTATACATATCATCATCACTTAATCGACAATGAAACTGAAGTCCAGAGAACTATACTGGAATAATATTGAGTTCTCTACCACGTGGAGAGCCAATATTTTTTCTGTTTGACCTGATTTTCTTAATCTGTATACTGTGATAATAATAATTTGCATTAAGGGTTATTAAGGGTATTAATAAAATATGTACATATGGGGCTTGAAATACTACCTGGCATATGGCAAGCAGTCACATTTGAACCCATTGTATTAATATTAGTCAGCTTGAGCTGATATAACAAAATATCATAGACTAGGTGGCTTAAACAACATAAACTTATTTTCTCACAGTACTAGAGGCTGTAAGTACAAGATCTGGGGGCCATAGGGGTTGGTTTCTGGCGAGGCTTCTCCTGGCTTGCAGATGGCTGCGTTTTTGCTGTGTCTTCACGTGCCATTTCCTCTGTGTGCATGTACTCTTGGTGTCTCTTCCTCTTATAAGAACACTATCAGTATTAGATCAGGACCTCACCCTTATGATCTCATGTAACCTTAATTATCTTCTTAACGGTACTATCTCTAAATACAATAACACTGGGGGAATAGAGAGCTTCAACATATAAATTGGGAGGGGCATAATTCAGTCCATAATATTCCACCCTCTGGTCCCCCAAAATTCACGTCCTTCTGGCTCAACAGGACCCAAAGTCTTAACCAACCTCATCATCAGTTCCAAGTCCAAACTTTATCTCACTGTTTCTTACTGCTCTTGTATCTTATTTGTGGGGAGACTTAAGGTACTTCATTCAGAGGCAAAAGTCCTCCCCAGCTGTGAAACTATGAAACCAGATAAGTTTTCTGCTTCCAAAAATAAAATAAAATTAGAGGACAGGCATAGGATAGACATTATTGTTCCAAAAGAGAGAAATTGGAAAATAGGAAGTGATGACAGGTCCCAAGCAAATACGAGACCTAGAAGGGCAAATTCCATTACATCTCAAGGTTTAAGAGAATAATCCTCTTTGGCTTGATGCTCTCTCCTCCAGTCCCAACAGGGTGGCAGCCCCTCCTTCTAGGCCGGCTGGGGTAGTAGCCCCACCTCCTCATCCCTGAGCAGAGTCCCCACCTCTCAGTCATTGGTGGGGGTCTTGCCCCTGATGCACTGAGTAAGGGCAGACTGGCCCTCTGAAACCAAGGAGGTGGCCTCACTCTCTGAAACTGAGGATGAAGCAACCTTGCCTTCTGGCTTGTGAGCTCTGGTTCTCTGGTGGTAGTGGCAGACCTGCTAATTTCTGAATTGCTGTTTGGATCATTTTTCCCCTTTTAAAGGATAAGGCATGCTTGCAGCCAGATAGCCAGCTAGCTCTATTGTCCCATTCTATAGAATCCTCGAAGTATGAATGACTTCCTTCATTATGTCCCATGTAGTACAAACTGGAAGGATCTCTGCCAGCATAATCTATCTCTTACTTCTGCTAAGGTGGCTGACTAAATTAATGGGTAATCTCTTTATGAGTGATTAACCAGTGACAGTCTTGGTGTTCTATCCAGAACGTGCTTTCTCATTTTTGGTAATATGGATAGGCTTGAAATCTTCCAAATCTTTAAGTTCTGTTTCCTTTTCGCTTAACAATTCTTTCTTCAATCTATCTCTCTCCTCTTGTATTTTACTATAGGTAGTATATATTACACACAGTCACACACTTCATGACAACATTTCCGTCAACAGATCACACATGCAACTGTGGTCCCAAAAGATTATAATGGAGCTGAAAAATCCCTATCACCTAATGATGTCATAACTGCTATCTTAGCACAATGATTATCTTTTCTATGTTTAGATACACAAATACTTACCATTTTGTTACAATTGCCTATAGCATTTAGTACAGTAACATGGTATACAGGTTTGTAGCCTAGGAGCAACAGGCTGTACCATTATCACCTAGGTAGTACAGATGAGGCTATACCATCTAGGTCTGGGTAAGTACACTGTATGATGTTCACACAACAAAATTAGCTACTAAGGCATTGCTGTCATTAGTAATGCATGACAGTACTATTAATATAGTACACATTCTACTACTTTTCATATCCATGACTTTTCCACTCTGTTTCCCTGGAGTATGCAAGAGACTTCAAACAGAAATTTAACCACTAAGTAGGGACTGTACAATAGCAGGACACCATGCTTTGTCCTATTTATTAAGGGTGATGTATTTTCAAAGTTAATAAAGTTTGCTTTCTTTTATTACTTTCCTGAATGTACCTTATATCTGACAATTCTATCTATGTAGCTTTATCTGTTTTATAGCTCCCTAGGAATATATAAAGTGCCAAAAGAATGACATGGGGGTGAATGAGGAGGAGTGCCTTATGGTCTGCATTTAGTGCTGATGGTGAGGAAGTGACAAAGAGAGGGCATCCACTCTTTTCTTCTGCTAGGACCTCACTCAACAAGCTATTACTCCATCTACCATTGAGGCTGGAGTCATTGTTCTTCCCCAGACCTCTACCTCCTGTTAGAAGGCCTCTATTTTCCACACATGCAAAAGAACTTCCTGTTTCTTTCACATCCCTCAGCTGCCACACTTTTTCATATATTTGACCATGGGTTTAAAGCTACCCAAAAACTCTCTCCTTTGCTTAAAAATACTCATATTTCCAGATCCAGAATAAATGGCACCTCCTCTATGTGAATATATATATATATATCTCCCCTTACTATACCTTCAAAGAATTGTAACTATGATAATATAATTAGTTACTGGTTTACAGGCTTGCTTCTTCCACCCACATGCAAGGTCTTGAGAGAAGAGGTTTTATTTTACTAACTTCTCTATTTCCAAGACTATGTAAAGTATGTAGCATATAGAAGGTACTTGATAAATGTGCACGGGATAAATGAATGAATGACTGTAGTGCATTTCTATCCCACACTCCTGAGTTCTCTATCATCCAAAAGGTTGTGTTTACCTTTATTAAGACCTATGGTCCTCTAGAACCCAGTCTAGATTAAAAATCAGAATAAATAGACCAATGTCTCTTTCAGTCTTTGTTAGAATTAAGTTCTTTTTATTAGTGGGGCACAGCATTCTCTGTGGCTGTGTTTAATTTGTCAGCACTTGCAAACCTAATTAGCATTTTCACTCTGTATGAAAAGATCAGTATAATTATAAAAATCATTTATGAAGTAATCTGTTACATTTTATAATTTTTCTTTTGCCTTACCTGTGCCTCCACCTTTGGTCATCCTCTTCTCCCATATACAATTATTGATGATTGCAATTCCCAAACATTAAATGTTGCCTGGCAGAGAGAGATTAGCTGTTCACCAAGCCTGTGTTTTCACCTTACTGGACACACAGATTGGCTGTATTTTCCAGTCTCCACCTGCTGTGTCAGGTGTGTTCTAGCCAATAGAGCATGGCTAGAACTCACTAGAAGTGTGACACCCTATTTCTGAGCCTGGCTGACAAAAGCACCTACATGTCTTTGCTTTCTCCTCTTCTACCAGCTTATGAAGCCAAACAGGGTAATCTTGGAAGTCACATTTTGAAAATACCAAGTCCTGAGATGGAAGGAGCACAGCTCCTTGATTGTGCACTTGAATGAAAGTTGTCCATGTACCAGGCAACCTATATAGATATATATATTTTTTAACTTAAATAATAAAAACTTAAAATTCTATTGCACTTATGCTACTGAACATCCTGGTGTTTGTTTGTTACAGAAGCTAGTACTATACTAACCAACACAGTTGTTTTACTTAGGTTCTATCTCAAGACACTTAATAAGACTACAGTGGTTAATGGAATCATAAAACAGGCCCTAAAACTTTGTATGTGTATGTTTGTAAGAAATAGGAATGGGGAAGGTAGTTTTGTGAATCTCTGGCTAGTGACTCTCATAACTGTGAAGGATTGCTGACAGGACTTCCATTACTGCAGATTGCCCTTATTCAATAGGCAGCTCTCATGCAGCCTGTGCTCCTGCTGCTTGCAAAACTTACTTTGAATATACAATGCCAATTATAGGGAGTGAACACATCAAGATTTTGACAGGTGTCTAGAGAGTTATGCAATTAATTTTATTTATGCACCTTCCACTTTAAATGCCGCTGAAAAGAAGAAAATTGACTAATGCATCTTAAAAGGAACACTCATATTTATCTCTTCACCCCAAATCACCACCACTCTTCTTCTCCACACACACACACACACACACACACACACAAAGAAAAAAAAAAGAAAGGGAAGAAAGGAAGGGACGGAGGGAGGGATCCAGTTGAAAGAAAATAAGCTGATTCAGTAATAGCTTTCAGTATAGGATATAAAATGTTAAAATTATCTTGAAAGTTCTAAAGCTAGTCATTAGTTGCAGAAAGCTACAAAAAAGCTTAGAGACTGTGACCAGTGCTAGAGAAAGCTGAGAGGCTAACACTTCTTTTGAATTCTAGGACAGAAAAGCATTTGTTAGCATCTAGATACACAGATTTAATTATGTGGCAATCACAATTTTACTGTCACTCCTCAAAATTGAGAAGAATCAAGTTATACCTATTCCTTTCTCAATGATTGTGTGATATAACTTGGTGCATCATATAATGACAATACCACAGGTGCCTCCTTGCCACTTACATGCTAATAATACTGTGCAATTAAATTATCTAATATTGTGGGATAAACCCCTTTTGCAACTAGGCAAATACTTATCCATATAATAGTATAATTGTTCTTATGTTCTCAAGAAAAATCTATAAGTCTTGACAGTTTGCTTTCTACATTAGATTAAATCCTCTACTCACTTATTCATTCATTTAACATGTATTCCTCAAAGCTGCAATATGCATTGAATTATTATTTTTATACAAACATAATGGTCTATATAATATCTACTGATTGCTTCAAAAACAAATGGTAAAATCAGCGACAGAATAATAACTTTGCAAAATACTTGGGGTGATATTAATTTTTAAAGGGTTGACACTAATGTTTGAGTTATCCAAAAGGCAAGTACCCAACAACCCTAAGAAATCCTGAAAATGGCTGAAAGTAGAAAGCCTGGTAAAATGATAGAAACCTGGAGAAGGCATACTTTCCATTATATATCATCCTAGCCTCCCTTAGCAACTCCTTAGAGCAGTGGTCCCCAACTTTTTTGGCACCGAGGACCAGTTTCATGGAAGACAATTTTTCCATGGCTGGAATGGGGGAGATGGTTTCAAGATGATTCAAGCACATTAGATTTATCGTGCAGTCAAACTTCTCTATTAATGATAATCTGTATTTGCAGCTGCTCCCCAGCACTAGCTAGCATCACTGCCTCAGCTCCACCTCAGCTCATCAGGCATTAGATTCTCATAAGGAGTGTGCAACCTAGATCCCTCGCATGTGCAATTTACACTAGAGTTCATGCTCCTATGAGAATCTAATGCCTCTGCTGATCTGACAGGAGGCGGAGCTCATGCAGTGATGCAAGCAATGGGGAAGCTTCATACATATGAAGCTTCCTTTACTACCTCACCACCACTCACCTCCTGCTGTGCGGCCAGTTCCTACCAGGCCACAGGCAGGTACCAGTCCATAGCCCAGGGGTTAGGGCCTGCAGCCCTAGAGAAATAACTATACTTGGGAGGAGGCCTTCCAATGTATTTGTCTTCTAAATAATTTTGAAAAACAAAACACATACACATATACACACACGTATATATACATATATATATAAACATATATACACACATACACACACACATACACATATACACACTCCCACATCTTTAAAAAAAAAGATAGGGTCTCACTTTGTCACCCAGGCTAGAGTGCAGCGACACGATCATAGCTCATTACAACCTCCAACTCTGAGGCTCAGATGATCATCCTGCCTCAGACTTCCAGAGTAGCTGTGATTACAGGTATGCCCCACCATGACTGGATAATTATTTTATTTTTTTGTAGAAACAGGGTATTCCTATATTGCTCAGGCTGATCTCCAACTCCTGGGCTCAAGTGATCCTCCTGCCTCAGCCTCGCAAAGTGCTGGGATTACAGGTGTGAGGCACAATGCCTTGCCCATTCCCGGAGCTTTTTAAAGCTGACATCAAAACCAAATTTTTGCTTGTATAATTTCAAAGCATACAATTTCTGCATTATTATCTACTTTATATATGCTTTAACTATATGTTCTTTAAAATCTTGGGTGTACAGATATTTGAATCTTCCATCTTATAAAGGGGAGTCCAAAAGAAGATAATGGTGAATGGAGAAAAACCTTGATAAAGTGGCAGACAACATGTAGATAAAGACAGGCGCATTGACTTAAGTTTGCCACCTGAAAGAAATAAGGTGCTCCCCCTTTATTTCTTCCCTAAGCTCCCTTGTTTTGTTCTCCTGGGACTGTCCCTATGGAATCTACATTTTATTTTTGACTCTTCTCTTTTCTGAGCCCCACTGAGGATTTTATCCCCCAGGGCAGCATACCCTGGGAAGTAAGAACAAGAAGCACACCTTTGTCTTGTAAAGTGAAAGAGGAGCTATTGTGAAAGAGAAGGTAAAAAGTAGATCTAGAAGACCTTAAGTAGAACCTCATTTGGACCACTTTTAGGAAAAAGTACAGGTGAAACCTGAAGATTTGCAAGTTGTTTGCTTGAAAAACATGTGAATTTGTATATCATTTCTACCACTAAGTTATAACGTAATTACAACTGAGAAGCAAGAGCTGAGAAGCAAGTGAAGTAAGTTATGGAGGAGGGGGAGTGGGGCAGGTGTACCAATTTATAAATTGTATTCAATTAAAGAAATCACCGAGAACTAAAGAACTCTGCAGCTAGAATGGCTGATTGCATGGACTTTCACATTAGAAGTACCCGGGGGTGAATCCCTGTCCTTCCACTGCCCTAACTAGCTGTGACATTCTGATTCTGTCTCCTCATCTTTCCAGATTCAATTAAAATAGAATGCTCATGAAACATTTCCTGATCTTTACCATTTCTCCCCTTCCAGTAAAACTCAGCAATTTTCTTCTGTGCTCCCTGCCCTTAAGACTGAAGTTTTATATTATCACTGTATACTTAACAGATGTAAGTACCTCCTTCTATGTTGTTATTCTACCATCTTCAGACAGTTACCTTTGTCTGCATGATACAAGATGGCTCACTAGAACGTCTCATCCCACATCCATTTTCCAAATTATTAAGGACAAAGAAGAAGCATGCACATACACCCTTCAAGGACATGACCGGGACGTCGCATACACTCTTTTAGCTAACATACCATTAGCTAGAATTTAGACACAAAGCCAAATCCAAATAGAAAGGAGATGGGAATATGAAAAAAAATACACACACACACACACACACACACACACACACATATATATTTGTGTTTTTTGTTTTTCTTTTTAAAGTGTTTATATGACCAAATATTGAGCTAGGCTTAATCTCTGATAACTGATTTAACTGAATAATGAAATTCAAACAGTCACCAGAATTGCTGAAAATCAACAAGTACATTGGTGAAAAACAATCTCATCTGAAGATACTTGAAACACTTTTTTCAGAAAATCTCTTCCTGAGTAGTTTTACAAAGCAGATGAAACAGGTCTGCTTTACTGATGCCTTTCAAAGACTAACTTGGCAGGTGATGGCAAATTAAGCGTTCAGGAGCTTAAACAAAACAAATGCAGGCTGATTGTTCCCATATGTGCTTATGCTGCTGACTGCCATAAAACAAAACCTTTCATGACTGGAAAATTGAATTATGCTAGGATTAGGAAGCAGCTATACCAGTTGTACATTGTCTTGTGCCAGGATTGAGTCCTGGCCCTATCATTTCTATCATAACTTGTCAAGCCAGTAACTTCTATAGATCTATTTTTATTCATCTGTAGAACGGGGATACAAAAAACTGTGAAGGACTAGAATAATGATTTGATAAATTAATACATATGAAAGCAACTGGTTATTAGAAGGTTTTCAATAAACACTAGCCAAGTTAGACCAACAGTTATTGACTAGGCCAGTTTTTTTTTTTTTTTTAGTTGTTCTGTCAACTTTTTATAAGTTCATGTAATCAAATTATTTGCAAAGTTACTCTACTGCCAAATAAATGTAGAGAATAATTATTGACTCTTATCTGTTTCTTAGCTACCTGTCTTAATAGTCACAGAATAAAATTGTTCAATTTGACCTCTAACAATAAAGTTTCTGAATTAGACTGTGAAACTTAAAATTTTAAGGCCAAAAAATGTTACGCACTAGTTAGTGGAGTATACCAGAATTGCTCTGGTTCTGAATAATCATATTTAAAATGCAGATTCTTAGGAGTCAACTCATCTTACTATAGTAAGATCCCAAAAATAGCATCCTGTATCCTGTGTGTTTAATAAGCTTTCCAGGCAATTGTAAATGCTTTAAAGCTTGAGAACTACCGACCTAGAGATGAAAATGTGAAAAAGCTATGATCAAGGCACACTGCCATATGGGTGATATGGACAAACCTAAGGTAAAGATCTGTTTGTTGTCTTTGGCCTAATAATAAGTGAATAACATGCTTATTTTCTGATTAGGTACTTTTGTCACAGGTGAGGCTTCCTTTTACCTCCTCCCCCCAACCGGATGGGTCACCTCAATCTTTTGAACCAATTTTTTCCTTATTCTGGAAGATTCTAAGAAATTCTTGATGGATATATGTGGATATATGGAGGATTCACACATACTGAATGCCATTAGCAGATCTAGAAATATACCTGTCATATAAGATCATCAGCAATGTTCTAAGCAGATGATTTACACATATTTTTTGTAATCCTTAACAATGTAGCTGTTATCCTCATATTACAATGAGAATAGTGAGGATAAAAGAGGTTAAGTACGTTGATAACTAGCTTAGAGTCAGTAAGATAGGAAGCAAATATAGGGTTATTACAGAGAAAAAGCAAAGAGAAATGTGGCCCTAAGCAGAGAGAATTCTATTCCTGAGAAAAAACAACTTTTTAACTCACCCCAAAGCTGGATTGAAAGGGAGAATTCGAGAATGTTTTGTTAGGAGCTTCTGTCCAAATTCAAGATTCTTGACTTTAAAAGTAATACAGCATAGGAGAGACATGGGCATTTATGCAGGTGCCCTCAGAATGAAAACTAATTGAAAATAGGTTTAGTAAAGAAAGGCCTAGATCCCCTTCCCGTGCTACTCTGGGGAAAGTCTTTGTCTACTGATGTTGGTGATTCTAGCCCAATATTTTTATTGCATTCATTAATATTATAGGCTTTAACTCTTCCATAAAAAAGTGAAAAACACACATTGGAACCTGGAGATGATTGAAGCCTCTGCCTCTGAATCTCACATTGAAAGTTAACTTCCACCCCTCCATTTCCCAACATAGAAAGTAAAAATATAATATTCAACTGCAAGGATGCTATCTGCTCCCACAGAAGTGCTGCTGATTATTATCACTATAGAAGCAAAACTCTGTAAGCAAAACTGCCACTGAGATAATGCTTCACAGCCTCCTAAGGTGTCACTGTTGAATAACCCAAGAAAATCTGACTTCCTGGCACAGAGCGGATATCTGGTTTGTGATCACTAGGGCAGCTTTGTTTGAAATTTTTTAGGCAGGATAGCTGGATTAACTAAAGCCAATGGTACTGCTGAGTCTCAAGAACAAAAGGGTCTGTGTTCTGCCATTTATAAACTAATGTCTCTAAAGTGTACTGGAAGTCTAAAGGCTTTAATCAGCAATCCACAATTGCCCCAAACTAATGTTTTCAACATAAGAAATATATATATATATGTATATATAGTCTGTCTGGAAAGTATCCAGCCATTGTTAGTTTAAGGAGAACAGTTGGTTGTGTGACGGATGTAACCTGGCAGCCAAGGCGAGTGGACTGCAATGCTCATGTGTGAACAATGACAACTTCACTGTACTAGTCAGTGGGGTGCTAGACGCCACTGTTGAGTGATCATGTTTACTGTGTGGCCATCACATTCAAAATGACTGAGTGAGTAGAGCAGTTAATCTGCATCAAATTTTGCGTAAACCTTGAACATTCCCCTGTGGAAACTATTCAGATGATTCAGAAGGTTTTCAGGGATAATGCAATGAGTGCAGCACAAATGAAAGTACAGCATAAATGCTTCAAAGATGGTCGAGAATTTGTTGAAAGTAATCCACATTCTGGAAGGCCTGCAACAAGCAAAACACCTGACAATGTTGAATTTATATGGGCTGCAATCAACAAAGATCAGTAACTGACAGTGCAAGAACTAGCAGCTGATCTGGGGATTCCAAAAACTACTGTTTCCAAGATCTTGAGGCAGGATCTTGTCATGGCAAAATATGCTCCACGGCTTCTGCTACCAGAGCAGATGGAACATTGTGCTGCATTTGCTAATGACTTCCTTCAAACTGCTAGCAATGAACCATATTTCCTCAAGAAGGTCATAACTGGAGATGAATTGTGGGTCTATAGTTGTGATCCAGAAATGAAGGCTCAGTCGTCCCAATGGTGGTTGCCTGGGTCTCCATGCCGGAAGAAGGCGCAGCAAAGTCATAGCAAGATCAAGACTATGTTAAGTGTGTTTCTTGACTGGGAAGGTGTTGCCCATCACAATTACACTCCTCCAGGCTAAAGAATTAATGACGAGTACTATCTAAATGTTTGTTGGTCAACAGATACAATGCCACAGAAATGGCCACAGCTAAGGGCCACTGGTGATTGGCAGCTTCATCATGACAACACGCCCGCCCATCCATCACGTCTGTTGCAATGTTTTTTGGCAAGACATCAAATCACACAGGTGATTCAACCCCACTACAGCCCAGATTTGATGTCCTATGACTTCTGGCTTTTCCCAAAACTAAAATCACCTTTGAAAGGGAAGATATTTCAGACTGTCAATGGCATTCAGGAAAATATGGCACAGATGAATGCACTGTGATTCCAAAAAAGGATTTTGCAAAGTGTTTTGAACAGTGGAAGAGATGCTGGGAGAACCATGTGAGGTCCCAAGTGACTACTTTGAAGGGGACTGAGGAGTCATTGTTCTATGTGTACAATGTTTATTGTATCTTGTAACTTCTTCAATAAAGGTTTCTATTTTTCATGTTACATGGCTGTATACTTTCCAGATAGACCTCATATATATGTTCAAGACTAACTTTCCATAATGTTGAATGAAGAGAATCTTTCAGATAAACATTAATCACATATCTTCATAGACAGAGCTATAACAAAATAGTAGTTTATATTTTAATAGCTTTTACATTATATGGTCTTTGATATGGCTTCTATTTATTGAATATTTACTGTGTGCTAGGAAGACTGATAGGTGCTTTGTATATATTATTTCTTATCTCAATGGAGTCTTGCAAAAATCTCATGGTACAGGTAACCAGAAAAGGAAATTGGACTTTTTAAGATACTTGTTCAAGGTTTTATACCAATTAGCCATAAAGGAAAGATTAATACTAGTTCCATTAAACCATGTCAGCAGTCATGACAGGGTATTTGTATAGGGGAAGGCTATAGATTTTCATCTTATAGCAAAAATGAGTAAGAAAATTATACCATACAGTTTTCTATGTCAGTATTTCTATAACTTTCAATTTCTTCTGAATCACCACCAACTACGTAACTAGTCAAAGACATATAGAAATATTTCTCTCTTTAAGAATAGTGAAATATAAAGGAAATTCTTTCACTTTGATATTCCATCTGTGGGAAGGCATTTATGACTCTTTTCAAAATGACAGGTTAAAACTTGGGGTTGTTGCCCTGAACTTAAGTTAATTTTTTGGCTCCTCGCCTATCACAAGTGCTAGAGGCAGCACATCAGAGATAGAGTAGCGCTTACACTCAAATCACTCTTGTGCCATTAATTAGCTGCATGGTCATAGATAAAGTTTCAATTTCTCGGAACTTCTGTTTCCACATCCGTACTGTGGGGATAATAATACCTACCTCCTCAGGCTGTTAGGATAACTTACTGGCTAACATAAATAATGCACATACACATAACAGGAAATGAATGACAAATTTGAGTCCCCTACTATGCTCTATTTCACTTCAAGAGCCAGAAAATAATCATTGCAAAATAATAAAGAGGTTTTTTTTTTTTTTTTAATCTCAAACTCATGTAGCGGGTTACAAACCTTCACAATTTGTATTTCATTGTATGTTCATAAGAAGAAGAGGTATTTTATACATATCTACACACATTAGCTATACATACACACATGTGTATTTCTCATGACATTATTCAAGAGGCAAAATATTAAGAATCATTTCCTCTTACCACAACATGAAGCACTCTCAACGTGGATGCTCCAATTTCATTTGGGATACTTCACATATAAGGATTCTACATCTTGAAACCATCTCCAGTGGATTTCCTAAATGAAATGAAACAAAAACTCTTGGGAATATGGAAAAAAATAAAACACTTTAGCTCCTTCCAATAGTGCTCATCTCAAATTCTTCATGTTGTTTTCCATCTGGCTATTTTTCCTCTAATGGAAAAAAAAAATTGAAAATGTGTTTCCAGGCTCCAGATTCACAATCCAAATGGATATATCCATCCCTATCAACAGTATTGCTTGCATTTTCAGATAACGTACTTTATTATATGTGTTTTTGTAAATCACAGTGTGTTCATAAATAGATACTAGAAAATAATAATTAGGGTATAAAACAAATTCCACATCTAATTGAGTAACTGTAGTCAATCTGTTACAAAATAAATGAACTATATATCAGTAATAGCATATAGATGATGAGAGAAAATATGAAAGCAATCAATTTATAGTTAGCATGTTAGAGAAAGAAAAATAATTTGAATATATAGCTTTTTTTTATTTTTAAGATGCTTATGGATGGCCTTCTAAAAGATGAAGTAATAAAATAAAACCATCATATGACAATGGAACACATTTATCTATTTATATTAATAACTATAATTATAAAATATATTACTCTGTAGATACATACTCTAGCATTGACAATTTTGCAAAGTAAAACCTCATTCATATATTTGCAAAGTATCATCCTATGTTGCAATGTTCTTGGATGCCTCTCTCCGTCTCTCTGTCTCTCTCACATGTGTGTGCACACTCATACACATACACACAGCACTTAAAAACCAAATTTATTGCAAGAAATTACACTGCAATCACATACAATGCAATGAATTCATCAGCCTAGGTCTATGCCCTTTAATAACTATTTTGCTTTCATTACAATAGAATCTTCTGCAAAATAATTAAATAAAATCCTGGTTATGCAAATCACAGTATTGAAAACACTGAACACCTCATTGTGTAAAACATCTCAAGCTTAAGGAGACATGTCATAGTGATCAATTTTAAATCAGTCACTTCAGAACAAATTGTTGCTTCACTCTCCTGGTGGCTTACTGGATTTCTAATTCTGTAAAAACAGTAATTACAATGGTACTAGATGGCACAAGTGGGTCTTTCTTCCCAGAAATTAGATACGAAAGAGTCCACTGGGTCCATTAAATAATATTGACATCTCAAGTCCTCTCATAAGTTCACTTCAGATACACATTGGAGCAAAGAATGTTGCTCTAAATTCCCTTTCAATAGAAGCCAGGTAAGAATTTTGTTTTTAATGTATTTTCTCTTAGCCCTAAACCTATGCTTCTACATTTTGCTTTGAGTCCAAGGGTCTCTGACAATACTTTTTACACATATCTATCAGGGAAGTGTGTGGGCACATCATAGAACATGGAGAATCACATAGAGGGTGGCAGCAGAGATATGGGACAGGCAATGACAGTTTAGTACAAAGATGGCATGAAACCAAAGCCTCATCTGACTTTACTACTGGAGTTAAAACAAAGGTTTAATATTTATCTGTCTAAATATTTCAGGGTTTAAGAGTATGTGTTTTGGCAACAAAAAGACTAGTGTTCAAATCTGGACTCAACCACTTTCCAGTTCTTCTATATCTTACTTTCTTCATCTATAAAATGGATCTAATGACACTGTGGATACACAGCTTTATAAATGGCTGTGATAATTCCTGCCTTTTCTGTACATACTTTCTTTGCAATGTGACTTTGCAATAATCATCTTTCAGAGGTGGAGTTTTTCTCCATCTCTGAAATCTAGGCTTGCCTAGTGACTTGTTCAGACAACAGAATATGGAGGAATGTGACTTCTGAGACTAGAACCTAAGAGGCCCTACATCTTCTAGTCTTACCCTCTTGGAACTCTTTTGCCACAATAAGAAGAAACCACACTAGACTGCCAGAGACAGATAGCCCACCTGACAGGCAACACCACCTGCCAGACAGAGAAATGGCCATTTTAGACCATTCAGATTCAGTTGAGTTGCCAGATGACTGCAGGTGCATGAGTGATCAGGAGAGATAAGCAGAAGTGCCACCGAGCTGACACCAGAACAAAGTGCATACCTACAGAATTATAAGCAAACAAAATGATATTTGTTTTAAGTTACTGAGTTTTGGAGTGTTTTTTTTTTTTTTTATGGAGTAATAAATTACTGACAACTGATTCAAATTGCTACCTTGGTAATATTGTTTTAAAGATTAAAATAAAAGATGTGTGTAAAATGTACGCACAATGCTGGGGGCTGTCACAGAAGAAGTATCCAAATGTTTGCTCAGTGTATAAATGACTTTCCCAGCATCATCATGGGATAAACAATAAGGGGCCATTAATGAATACTGCTGAGGAAGTTACTTACTCTGCAATTCTTAAGAATAGATGTACATAAGTTTGGTCTCAGACTACTGGTTCAAAGTAAAATAGAGACAGTACTGAATTGAACATTTACCATTAATACTAAAATTTTTTGCCATCCTTTGTTTACCATCAATACTAAGATTCTTTCTGGCAATCGGAACTAAAATACATGGGCATGAGGAGGTAGGAAGGTGTGGTCTCAAACCTTTTGGATTCAGGGTCCATTTATACTCCTTAATGTGAAAAGCATTAATTTATGTAGGTTATATTAACTTGTATTTTTCATATTAGGAATGAAAGCTAAGAAACTTTTAAATTATTCTTATTGCTTATTAATTAGTATTCAAGTATTAATTTAAAAATAACAATAAATCCATAACATGGTGATATAAATGACATATTTTTATTAAAATAATCATTATATTTTTCAAAACAAAAGAATTGGGGAGTGAGACTGTTCTACACTTTTGGTAAATTTCCCTAAAGTCTGGCTTACTAGAAGGCAGACAGATTCAATCTGCATTCAACCTCTGTGATATGCTATTTTGGTTGAAACATATGAAGAAAATCAGGCCGGGCGCGGTGGCTCACGCCTGTAATCCTAGCACTCTGGGAGGCCGAGGTGGGCGGATCGTTTGAGCTCAGGAGTTCGAGACCAGCCTGAGCAAGAGCGAGACCCCATCTCTACTAAAAAAAAAAAATAGAAAGAAATTATATGGACAGCTAAAAATATATATAGAAAAAATTAGCCGGGCATGGTGGTGCATGCCTGTAGTCCCAGCTACTCGGGAGGCTGAGGCAGGAGGATCGCTTGAGCTCAGGAGTTTGAGGTTGCTGTGAGCTAGGCTAATGCCACGGCACTCATTCTAGCCTGGGCAACAGAGTGAGACTCTGTCTCAAAAAAAAAAAAAAAAAAAAAGAAACATATGAAGAAAATCCAGTCTGATGCAGACATGTATTTAGAAAAGAGAGAGATTTTCACTGGTTTTTAAGTTATTGTACAAATTATTTGATTGCATGGCAACACTCTATTAAAAGTAGTTTCTAAAAGTTTAGTCACAATTTAAAATCTAAAACCACATCAAATAACTTTTTATACCATTATATTGAAACCCACTGGTCTATCTCTTACTGTTAATAGATAGATCTTTTACCTATGCACGTGTGTTCATCAGGTATTGACCATCTGGCAAATATTGGTTCACTAAATTATGCACATTTTCAAACTAGTAACAGATATACAATACCAACAAGTCACATTTGCTAAAATCACCACCAATCTTACCAGAATTTTTTTTAAGTACTGAGAAGCCATCAAGCCTATGGTGGTATATATATAAAATATTTTCAAAATTTTAATTTTCTCTTGAAAACTTGAATTTGATCACTGGCAACAAAAACAAATACAAAACAGTTGCTTTCCTTGAAGCAAAAAGGTTACTTTGTTTAGTTTTGAGAAATATATGCCAAATATCTAAGTCTCAATAACTTTAGTTTGACTATTAGTCACACTTTCATGTTAAAATGGTGTGAAATGAAAAAGTTAAGTTTGCAACTCAAACAATCACACAAGTGCACTTGCTGAAGACAACATCATACTTCAGTTTATGGTAAAAGTGCTCTATGCATTCTTCACACAGAATATTAATCAGGCGTTTATTCAGAGGACAAGTTATAAAAAATAATAATCTATGCTATCCATCAAGGACACTGTTAAGTAAATTGGCTTTTTTTTAAATTCAAATAAAACATGGTTACTCTTTGATCTGTGGACTATAGGAAAAAAATAAATAAATTGCAAAGGTGGTGAACTAGTATAACCTCTGTGAAAAGTAATATTGAGATACCTCAAAGTTCTACAAGTAGAACTACCATTTGATCCAGCAATCCCATTACTGGGCGTCTACACAAAAGAACAAAAAACAGTCTATAAAAAAAACAAAACAAAACATCTGCACTAGAATGTTTACAGCAGCACAATTCACAATTGTAAAGATGTAAAAATAACCTAAGTGTGCATCAATACATGAGTGGATTAATAAAATGTGGTATATGTATACCATGGAGTTCTACTCAGCCACAAAAAACAATGGTGATATAGCACCTCTTGTATTATCCTGGATAGAGCTGGAACCCATTCTACTAAGCAAAGTATCACAAGAATGGAAAAATAAGTACCACATGTACTCACCATCAAATTGGCATTAACTGATCAACACTTAAGTGCACATACAGTAATAACATTCATCAGGTGTTGGGCAGGTGGGAAGGGGAGAGGAGATGGGTATATACACACCTAATGGGTGTGGTGAGCACCATCTGGGGGATGGACATGCTTGAAGCTCTGACTCGGGTGGGGCAAAGGCAATATATGTAACCTAAACATTTGTATCCCCGTAATATGCTAAAATAAAAAAAATTAAAAAAAAAAGAAAAATACAATGACTGCTAGTATCAGTTTAGTGATATCACCTTGAACTGTGCTAAGATTCTGGCATTTTTGTTTACCGTTGCCTTTGCACCATTAGGGAAATTGTCAATACAATGAAAAAACAAATACTACTTTACTTTTATGTTGAAAACAGTTTTCACTTAGCAGACCCCCAAAAAGGATCTTGTAAACCCCCATGTTCCAAGGACAAGAATTTTGAGAACCACTATCAAGTAGTGACTTAAAAACAATAACTAAAGTTTTTTTGTGCTTTTAGGAATTTGAGTATAGACAGCCCTTTTTAAGGACAGATTGGAGATAACCTTTTTTACCCTCAGTGATATCACGGTGGTGAGTTATAATGAATTTAAGCTAAGATTAAAATAACTAGGGCTGAAAAAAGGTAAATGACTTTGCTCATTGGTGATCCTAAAATTCATTACTTGTTAGAGCAATTGTTTGTACCGTACCTGGACTCTGATGATTCCTGCCCAATCAATGACAAGTATTCTACATCAGTGGAGGTAATAAGCAAAAGAGTAAGAGAGACAGAAAAAGAGACTGAGAAAGGCACAGAAGACACACAGAGTGACAGATCAAACAACAACAACAATAACAACAACACAGATTAGGAGATAGATAAATACATGGAGAGGAGGAGAGAGAAAAAAGAGAAAGAGAGGGAAAATGAAACACGGAGAGAGAGTTTTATGGGCACATAAAAGCCAACCCAGAGATACAGAGAGGCAAAGATAAACAGAGTCAGACAGAAGGAGAGAATGAGAGTATACTATTGCATTATATTGCAAAAGTGAAGTAGTGGAATCACACTGGATTTCCTAAACTATTTTGCATGATTCTTGTGCACCAGAAGATGCTAATGCAGGCCATACAGTCAAGGTTGAGAAATGCTACATATTCCATGCTTGCTTGCTTTTTCTTTCCTTTTTTTTTTTTCACTAACAATCCCATTAACATGGTAAAGATTTTAACAAACTTGTTTGACTACAAATGCCCTCATCTTTTTCCATGTTGCCATCTCTTGAGATAATGACAATACTCTGGGACCATTTGAAAAATGCTAAACTTGGTGCTTACTAAAACCCCTTCTGACTCCAGCATTCTGTAATTTCAAGAAGAGGAGCTGTTTAATATAGTGGGACCAAGTGGAAGCATGGGGAATTGTCCCTTAAAATAGCTCTGTCTGCCTGTGTAACCCAGGTGTTTGGACTCAGCACATTCAGGAGATTGATGGTGGAGGGCCATAGAAAATGGCCTATGACTTAGCCTCTTTGGATGTAGTAAGCATCACATTAAAACAGTGTGTGTGAAGCATTCCCTGGGAGGTGCTATTTACTTACTACCACTTCATTTTCAGGTCAACGAGCACAAGGGGAAATTTTCTTTTGGAAAGAGTAGTAGGATCTCAGGAATTAATTACCATTCCCTATGCAGTGCAATGCCAAATTGCAAAGTACAAATGTATGCATGTGAAATTTGGCAGAATTAGGAGGCTTTACCTTGGAGGAGAACCAGAATGAAAATGATACGCCTGAAGTAAACATTAATGCTTTACTTTATGGATATGTTCCTCCTTTTAGATGAGCATTCCCTAGATTCTCCTAAACTTTATGATTCTTGTTTGACTATCATCTCTCTCATACAGGTGAGGCTTTACAATTCCAGGTGGATGTAATAAAGTCCATACTTACGGATCTCCCAATATCCCCGATCTGTAGAATATAAACTTCAAATATATATAAATCCAGTGGCTTCCACTTTCAGGATGATATTTGGTATTCATCATGTTTTTTGTTGTTTTGATTGTTTATATCACTTTACATGACAACACCCAGACCATCATAAAAGAGATGGATCTGGGAAAATAAAATTTACCTAAAGATTTTAACATTTAGTGAAAAATACATTCATAGATCATTTTGTCCTAGAATTTCCACCCACCACTAAAATAAAAATGATAAGAATCATTTATTAAGTACTTTTTATGTTCTAGGCAACACACTAAGTTCCTTATAGCATATTAATTCACATAATAAGCCTATGAAGTTGGTGCTGTTATTGTGTCCATTTTATTAATGGGAAAAACTCAAACTCAGAGTAGTTACATGAACTATTGCAAAGTCACACTGCTTGTAAGTGGCAGATCTTGTAATCAGATCTAGGTTTGTCTGATTCCAAAGTCTAAATTCTTAATGATGGTCCTCCATTGCTAATTATTTTTTTTTTATTAAATGCAATAGTAACAAAAAACAATTACCATATATTAAGGCCCTTGTCATGGACTCTGAATTCTCTGCATGGTTAACTAGATGAGTTCTAATTTGTTTGGATTCCACAACTGTGTATAAGCAATGTAATGTGTTGACGTGGGTAGAACATGAAGCTTAGGAAAATGTGAAGACAAGGTCTCCTCTAAAGACAGGTCTAATGGAGACCCTAAATAATGAACCAAACTGTAATTATGAACAAAGCATCATTCCAGAAGATCCTAACAAGAGGACAACAAATGAATTCAAAAAATAGGAGCAAAGGGAAATATAATCATAGCAAGTCAGTTTGAAATGGCAACAGAAGGAGTCTAGAAAGATCCCCTGTGGTACTGGAAAGAGGGATGCTGACACTTTTTGTAGGATGCCTCCAGCCTCTTTGGTATGAAGACATGTTTTAAAAAAAATACCCAGTTGGATCTGACAGGAAATACAGCCCTACTGGAATTGGCATATCTCTTTCTTTACAGTAGGAAGATCCCTTATCATACTACATACCTATGCTTCAATCCTCAGGCACTTTAAACTACTGTGAGATATAAAGATGATAAAGGAAAGAAGAGGAGAGGAGAGTTGAGTTGGAGAGAGAGAGAGAGACTCTGAGAGACAGAGAGACAAAGAGAGAGAGGTTAGCCATGGCAAATTACCCAAGGAAGGAGAACCCAACCAAAGATGATGCCAAGACCTCAGAAACTCTCTTATAATACCTAACAACAGGAGGATGAGATCAAAACTAACAACAAGCAAAGGGAAAGTGTAGGGACAAATACATGGGGCAATGTCCAACACAATCATTCAGAGAACTTTGTGGTAGAACTTGGTGGTACACAATCATCTGGAGTGGAGCCTGGTGGTTTTCACCACATAATCTCCACTGCTTTTGTAAATGCCCATCACCCCATTTATACTGCTCATGTTCATTAGACCTTGGTGCAATCTCAACAAGTCATCAAAGTTTGCTGAGATGATTTGTTGTATGGGTTTTGAAATCACTGGATTGGAAATGAGAAACAAACCCATGAGTCTGTGGATGGTGGGTGAGGGTATTGAAAGAAAAACAGAGCAACAGTCTCAACATTAGAAGATAGGGAGAAGAAAACAAAACAAAGTTCTTTTTGGAAAAGTATCATATTTTACTGTTAATTGAGAACAGGAAGGTAGATAGAAGAACTGGGAAAGAAAATTAGTGAGGTAAAAAAAAAAAAAAAGACATAGATCAGAGGTGAGTTCTAGATACATCGGAATAAACCAAATCCTGTGGTTAAAAGGGAATAGAAGGATAGAGTATATTAAGAGTGCAAGATGTGGACAAAATAGAGGTGAAAAAAATAGACACCTGGGTTGGAGAACCAAGGAAGCAAAAATGACTCAAGAGAGAAAGAATCAAATTCACTCATCATTCATATGCATATTCTCCCCCTCTCCTTCCTTTCTCCTTTCCTTTCTCTTTCTCTCTCTGTCTATGTCTCTGTCTGTATCTCTGGGTCCCCCCCCACCCCCCGCCCCGGCCACCACCACCACACACACAGTGAACAATGAATCCCAAGATTCAGAATTTAGTCTACTAGTCCAGTTCTATCTAACATTGAATAGCAACAAAAAGAATTACTGTGATTATTTACAAATGGTTACTGCCTTACAGCAATTTTCAAGGCCTGGAAGAGAGTATAAATGCCATCTAGACATAGTGAAACATAAAATACATTTTGTTTTTTTTTTTTTTTTTATTTTTTTTTTTTTTTTGAGACAGAGTCTCACTCTGTTGCCCGGACTAGAGTGAGTGCCGTGGCGTCAGTCTAGCTCACAGCAACCTCAAACTCCTGGGCTTAAGCGATCCTACTGCCTCAGCCTCCCGAGTAGCTGGGACTACAGGCATGCACCACCATGCCCGGCTAATTTTTTGTATATATATATTTTAGTTGTCCATATAATTTCTTTCTATTTTTAGTAGAGACGGGGTCTCACTCTTGCTCAGGCTGGTCTCGAACTCCTGACCTCGAGCGATCCACCCGCCTCGGCCTCCCAGAGTGCTAGGATTACAGGCGTGAGCCACCACGCCCGGCCATAAAATACATTTTGGATGTGAAAGCTCAGACTTTTTTATATATACCAAATCTAAAAGCTGCAATTATGTGATGGCAATAACCATGTGGGTAAATATAGTATACATCTCAAAGATAATAAAAGAAATGTTCCTCCTAGGATAGTTTTAATGCTAAACTTTGTGTCTGCAACAATTGTATTTTAAATCTTTAATGCTGGTATTAAGATTTTCAGCATAAGTGAATTAGATTTTTCACAGCACTCAGATTCAAAAGTAACAGATACTCTTTTTTAGAGCAAAAAAGAACACAGAAATTCTACTTCAGTGAATCTATTCTTCATACATGTAGAAATTTGACTAAAAGCGTATTTACTTTTAATTATTAAAGACAGCAAAAATTAGAAGCAACCTAAATGTTCATCAATAGAGAATCATTAAAATGAATAATGGCAAATTCATACCTTTTAAATCATATAATCTAAAATATGTGTGTGTTATTGTGTGCAATGTATAGAAAAAAGATATAAAAGTATCCCAAAATATTAACTGTACTCATTTGTGAGTGGTAGGAAAAATGTGAAATTATTTAAAATATTTTTTGTTATTTAATTTTATTTTTGCTGTGGGCTCACATTCTTTTATAAATGGAAAAAAATCATTTTCCAAAATATATAAGCATATCTAATTTTATAAATAGGTTACAAAAATTACTTCTATGTTCAGTATTCCAAAAACATTTTTATGAAAAATAATGGTTGCTGAATTATCAGAATGCTTTCTAGAAAATGTTGAAAAATAATTGAAACAGATTAATTCCCTCATTTATTCATTTACTCAACATATCTTTATTTTATATTCATTACATGCCTATCACTACTAATCTCCAGGTCTACAGAGATAGAGGAAGCACCATATATGTCCTTAAGGAATACCAAATACCATGAAATCATAAAATGAAGGAGAAAGATTATGCTTATTTAGATCTATTGGCTAAAAAGCATTCTAATATTGCTAATAGCATAAATCCAACTAGACACTCTCAGATTTGTAATAATTGGGATGGGTATAATTCTCTAGATGGCAATACAATCTAACAACCATACTGTCACCAGTAAGAGTCCAATCCGTGACAAGAATGAAACCAAACACTGCAATGCACATAGCTTTGTCTTCCCCTTCTGTATTTTATCATCCTGGCAGACACCCCCTGGATTTCTAGTTCTCAGCAGCCAAATAAGGACTCTGTGGTAAATCCCTGCCCCAGCATAGTTTGATGATTTATATATTTAGGATACATCTGGTTCATGATTTCATAGCCAGGTAATACCTATAAAGTAATCCATAAGAGATAGCCCATGACTGTATTTTGCATGTTTATTAAAAAGGAGTAAATAGATCGATCAAAGGAATCATTCATATTATTTCTTGTGGGCTCAAGAAAAGATAGGATATGTACTTAACCCACAATTTATAATCTTACAACCTCCTTCACTCCAGAGGAGCTATTTATCATCTCAGTGCTAAATGTAGCCCAGAAAGAGAAAATGAGACTTCTATAATGAAAAGTCTGAAAGTTGGAGCTATAAACAACTGCATGGAGAGTTCTGTGCTGAATTTATACAGATTCTAATCGTCGTTCAAGGTGAAGAAATCAATGACACCACAAAAAATCATCCACTGAACCTCAAGAGATACCTCTTTCTCTGTGCTGTTCTTCTCTATACAGTGATCTTATTCCTCATCAAGTTCTCTCCCCGGGGAGCGCTAATAGGCTAACAGCTACAGAAGTCTGTTTTGTTCTATAAACCAGCAGGATCAGAGAGTGCTCTGTGGAAAACTTAATACTACTTCTGACTTTCTCCAAGAGAGCTGCTATCCCTCTACCGTAACTTTTGTTGCTGCTTCGAAGTCTCTTTTCCAAGACCTTCAAATACTCAAGCTTTAAGGAAAAAATACAGTTCCTTTAATAAAAAAATATTAATAGATCTTTAGGTTTCAGGGATTAAAGAATGCATAACCTACTAAACAAATGCAATAGTGGGGGTAGGGCGGGAGTTATTTGTATAATAGTATTTTCTAAAATGTCTGTTTCCTAAAAGTATTAGCTAAGATTTACCAGGTGCTAGGTCTTATTCTGTGCACACTGCCTGTATTAAGACATTCAATCCTCACGACAACCTTAGGAATTTGGCTCTGCTGTTAATCACAGTTTACTAAAAAGGAAAGTGAAGATTAGAGAATTTGAGACTAAGTAATTTATCCAAAGTCTACAGATAATAAATGTCCAAGTCGTCACAGTCCTATAGTTGGATCAGGAGTTCATTATTTTAGAACCTAACTTAGTTAAAATATTTTTGTCTCTACTTTTTAAGTGTTCTTTAAAAATGTTCTTAATGTTCTTAAATGTTGCTTATAAAACAAGAAAAATAAATATGCCTAACATTTTTTATTAGCACAAATAGCCATTTGGGCTATTTCCTTCTATCTTTCTTTTTTATATACTGCTACATAGCTAAAAATATTAAACACGTGCAAATTTTCAAATATTTTACTATAAATGTTTCAAGCATAGAGAATAGTTTCAGAATTTTACAGTAAGCACTCATATACCAATAACTAGAATTTGCCATTAGTATTTTACTATACTTTGTTTATTATATATCTATCCATCTATTATATACAATTTTGTATCCTTCTCCTTACTTTACATCTTTCTTGCTCTAATCCTAAACACACTTTATTTACTTCCTTAAAGAAATTCATCCCCACATACTCATCAGGACATGCTTGGGCCTAATCCTGGAACTTTACACACTTGAAATGTTTTCCTTTCATCTTTTACCTTCATAATACCCCAAATCCTACTTATCCTTTAAGGTCAAATTCATATAATCCACCGCCCACACTAAATAATATTTTGCCTACAGTGTTGTCTCTAAATAACATACAAAGTTCTGCACTTGCTTAAGAGTGCTAACTGCTAACAATTACTTAGAAGCAGGGAATGGAGATTTTATATCACAATAAAACATTTTGTAGTAATACTTGAGAATAGTACTGACTAATAGAACTTTCTGAATGTTGAAAATATTTTATGTGTACATGTAGATATTTAGCATTGAATTTTTAATTTAATTTTAATTAATTTAAATAGCCATATGGCTGATGCTTACCTTATTAGAGAGCACAGTTTAAGATTAGTACACCAAAGATAAGAAAGAATAAGATTCCCACCATATATTCAACCAGTCCAACTACTGGGTATTTATCCAAAGGGAAAGAAATCTTTATTTCAAAGGGATATCCATACTCTCATGTTTATTGCAGCATTATTCATAATAGCCAAGATATGGAATCAACCAAAGTGTCCATCAGCAGATAAATGGATAAAGAAATGTGGTATACATACACACACATACACACACACACACACACACACACACAATGGAATACTATTCGGCCATAAGAAAATCCTGGCATTTGCAACAACAGGGATGGAATTAGAGGTCATTATGTTAACTGAAATAAGCCAGGCACAGAAAGACAAATATCACATGTTCTCACTCATAGGTGGGAGATAAAAATTTGATCCCATGTAGGTAGAGAGTAGAATGATAATTACCAGAGGCTGGGAAAGGTGTGTGTGGGGAGAGGGGAGGAAGAGAGGTTGGTTAAAAGATATAAACATACAATTATTATAGAATCAGTTCTACTCTTTGACAGATGAGTAGGGTGACTACAGTTAACAACAACGTGTTGTATATGTCAAAATAGCTGAAAGAGAAGATTTGAAATGTTCCCAACACAAAGATATGAGAAATGTTTGAGGTGACAGATATTCTAATTATCCTGATTTGATCATTACACATTGTATGTATGTATCAAAATATCACATATACACCACAAATATGTACAAATATCATGTATTCAAAAAATTAAATTAAAAAAGAAGGGATGAGTTTCCCATTATTCATGATAACAGGTGATATTTATGTGACACTAGGTGCTGGGAGCTCTGCTTTATACTTTTCATCTGTAATATCACCAACTGTCATACTAATACCTTGTTAAGTAGGAATGAGTATCACTTTCTTATAGATAAGAGAATTAAAGCTCAGAGACATTGAGTAATTTGCTTTAGATAACACAGCATGTACAAATCTGTTGTATTCTAGAGTCTACAGGCTTATCTCACATGTACACATCTGTTATTGCCCAACTACATTCTGTTCCTCATAATAAAATTCAATGATTGAACCTATATTTGTTTTTTTTTATATACGATTGCAGATAATGGGGTATACATGACAACTAATGTGTGTTCCCTGCTTTGAGATAAAATTCAAACTAAATTCAGTCCTAGAGAAACAGAATGTTTCACCTACTATATTAATTTCTATTGATAAGTAATTTATAATTGAATATAATGATACTCTCTTAAGTTTTTTTTTAATTCAACATAATTTGGGACATAAAAAATAATGAACTAATACCTCTTGTATTAACCTTGATGGAAATGGAGATCATTCTTCTAAGTGAAGTACCACAAGAATGGAAAAGTGAACATCACATGTGCTTACCATTAAATTAGAATGAATCAATCCACACTTATGTGCATGTATGGAAATAACATTCATCAGAAATCAACAGGTGGGAGACGGGAGGATGGGATGGGTTCACACCTAACAGGTACAATGCACAGTATCTAGGGGATGTGCACACATAACTTTGACTCAAATGGTAGAAAAGCAATTTATGTAACCAAAATGTTTGTACCCCTGTAATATTCTGAAATTAAAAAAAAATAAAGAAGAATACACAATCTTAAAAATAGAGAGTAAGACAGCTAAATCATTGCTCTTTTGGGGCTAATTTGCCATTTCGTGCATAAAACATGGCAAAAAGTATAAGTGGAATGCATTTCAACTTAATAATGATATATATATATATATATATATATATATCTATCTCCTTTGGCTGAGTAATTCTCAGACCAAATATGTCTTCATAGGGTTACACAGGGGAAATTTAAGTAAGAATTTGTCTAGATAAGATGTCTGTGTGATGTAAAACTTGAAAGTCCCCAAAGCCAATTTGAAGGGCAAACTTTATCCCATTGTGTGTCTATAGAAGCTCAATCCACAGACCTACCAATTTAGGCAGTCTATGGAAGAGGAAAACCAGCTTTCAGCATCTTCCCAAAATTTAGCAAGAGGAAGCTGATTGGTAAAGCTTCTTAGGGTTTTGACATAAAAACGTTGAGATTGAAAGGCTGTTTCCTCTCAAGGTTGGTGCTGAATGTCCTTATCTTGAGAAATCAATCAACTTTGGTAGGCAGAGGTGATTATTTTTTTGCTCAGATAAAGCAATTTTGGAGAGAAAACTAGCATTTAAATGAGTAGCCATCATGTGCTGGTTATATATTAATCCTCACAATCATTGTGTGAAATATGCAGTATTATAACTCCTATTTTATACATGAACAAACTGATGAACAGAAATATACCAAGTCACTTGGTAACTTAAGTCACTTAGTAAATGGCAAAGTTAGGGTTAAAAACCTAAATACCCTGGCATGTAGCACTGAGTATATTTTTAGGTTTTGTTTGTTTTTGTTATTGTTGTTTTATTTTTTCTCTAGTACATCAAACTGCTTCCCATGAGAAAGTTTAATGTATTCCATAAAGGTAATGAGGAGTCCTTACTATGAAGTGCTTTCAAAGTCAGGAAAAATTCTTAAAATAGTAGTCAAAAGCAGAACTATTTGAAAAGAAAAGCAGAGTATATTGCTTTTGCTTTTTTCTAGAGGAAGGGAGTACACTTCTAACTAATACTCACTTACTTATTCATTAAATTGAGTCTTCCTTTTATTTCAGGAATAGAGAAACTAACACATATTGAGAGCTAAGTACGTGCCAAGTGCTTATATTCAGAATTATTCTTCAGGATTTTATTTACTTTGGAAGGGAAGAAAGGGGGTTCAGAGAGTACTTTGTTCATGACTTTACAGTCTGAAAGCTCAGGGACTAGACTGCATTTCTAATACCAACCACCTTACACCAAAACTCTTCTATTACATGAGCCCCCCCTTGAGCCAGGTCCTGTTCCAATTTGTCTTGTCTAGAGGATTCACTGTCCTAATTTCACATTAAAGGTTGAGGGCTTAGCCTAGTTCTTATAACTAACACAGTGCCTAAATAATTATTTTCTGACTGACTTAGGAAAATGGCATGAAGTAAAGTCTAAAGAAATTAACAGAAGGAATATTGGAAGAAAAAAATTAATATCGGAGAATACAAACTATCCCACCACTAAGCCAAAAACCAGTTCCTAAAGAAAATGAGAAAACTAAAGCGTAAAGAAAGAATCCTTGTTTCATTTCTAGAAGTAAATGTGAAAATAATAAAACCAAATGTAACCTGGGGCATTCCTCTATATTTCAGGCACCTTTTCTTTCTGAGAGAGAATCCAGCTACATGGGCCGATCACATTATTACTTTTTAATTCCTGACTTCTTGTCGCCTACATCATCCAGTTATGCTTTATCACCTTTTATTCCCCTTGGCAACAAAATTTACTATTAGTCTGAGTTGACTGTAGACATCTAAGGGAAAAAGCTTATAACCCATGATTGCAGTCTTGTCATACAGGGCTAGGATTTATTTCTGATAGACATGAACAGAACCAGTGTTTTGATTTATTTATTTTTATTTATTTTTTTGTTCTGCTTGTTATTAACCTTCAATCAAATGAAACCATACAGAATGTACTGTTTTATGTCAGTCTAATATCATTATATTTGCAAGTTTCATACACATTTTAAAGTGGTTGTAAATAATTTTTGTATATGCATGTCACTTTTGAAAAGATATATAACCTATTTTATTAATTATTTCTATTATTAGTGCAGATTTGGTTTTGTTTGGATAAGTGCCTAAGACCTGAAACTCTAAAAATTACTACAAGAAAACATGGGTTGAAAGCGCCATAAAACCCATCTGAGTAATGACTTTTTGGATTTAACGTAACATCCAAGGCAAAATAAATAAAAAATAGACAAATGAGATTATTTCAACTATTGTTTTTCAGCATATTATGGGGACAAAAAATGTTTTGATTACATGTATTGATTTTGTAGAGTTTGAGTTAATGTTATAAGTGTGCCCATCCCCCAGGATGATTGTAAGGACAACAAAATGAACATAGTAAGGCTTCCCTTAATTCTGGAGAGGAATTAAAAAACGAGTTATATCAAGGTGGTAGATAAAGGTTTGAGGTTGACTGAGATTGGTCTAAGGTGTTCACTTCTCACCCACTGGTATGGTTTACACACACATACACACACACAAAAAAAATAGAAAATCCTTAGAAGTAGTAGAGAAAGAAAAAACCAAGTCTACAGCCTCTAAGTTAATGAAAAGATAATGCCCCAAATTAGTATATTCGACTCCAATTAACTTTATATGTTAAGGCTGAAATTTATATTGACAGAGGTATACATTACCTCTGAACCTCACATGATGACTCAGTTAATGCAATATACAACCAAGATTAATAGAGAATTTCCAGGATGATTGTGGCATAACCTAAACTTCCATATTAGAAAAGATGGCTACTGGTCTTAACAATTCTACCATTAAGCCTGGCACTTGCCAATGCTCTGTGCCACTTGCTCTCTGGCATATAGTTATAAAATGGCCCTACCTCCTACATGCAAAATAGAGACAGTTCTGCTATTCAAAATTATCTACAACATCCAGTCCAGTGGGGCTCATATACAACCTATAGTATTATTATGTAGAATTATGATGGGTCTTAACAGTTTATACTCATTGGCTTTAATACTTTTTTCATCTATTTAAGGACCTCAAGAATAGACCTTTGCTTAGATGGCCTAAAACCATTACCCTGGAAAATCAACTGTCTTATGGAATTACACAAGTTGATAATCTAAAGTCAGTAAGCACAGAAGAAATTTACAAGTATTTACCATGGATTTGCTAATAATTTATTGTCAGCAAAAGGAATATGAAATTGCATATGACTGAATTCAATTTTACTCATCATATATAAATTATTTAAGTAACTGTAAATCTTCCACACTCACCATATCAATTATGGAGCATTTTAGGTGATTGATTTTTATTGGGCACTGTCTAAGTTAACTTAATTTTTCAGTTGTCTTTCTTCAGGTTATTATTAGAATTGATGTCAAACAAGGAATTAAATTCTATTGTTCTCCCATCATCTACTTGCACACTGTGATTCTCCTTTGATGATTCTAAATGGTCTTACTGGAGGATAAATAAGTGGTGTCTTCGGGATAGTAGAACTGAGACATTATTAAAGGTCAAGAGGTTGCTTTCTCAGTATCCCATAAGCAAGTGGCCCCATCTGATGCCTTTGAGAATACCTGAACTAATTTTTCCTTTAAATACAAAGTTAAAATTTAGAACCCAACCTCAGCTATACTTTTATCCTTACGCCTAATGTCAACTTTATTCCCAAACCATATCAGAGGCAATAAAGATTTAGCCCATTCAATTTCATACTGTGATCTGGAGAAAACTGGATCTAAAATCTGTACTTTGGGAAGTTCATGCCAATTGATACAGATAAGCAGATAAGCCCACCATATAAGAATTTAAACATACTCACCATTGCACGATAACTGATTCACAGACACTAAGCAATGAAAGTTGCATGTTTTTACACATTTCTTATTGGACTTAAATTTAAAGTACATTTTGTGACAAAAAGGCACTATCATGTTGAATTTGCCACTATGTTACCTATAGAGAAACCATTTCAAAACACTGATAGGATAGCATCAGTTATATAAGATATTGCCATTAATTCACAAAAGTGCTGAGCTCTAAAAAAGCCAAAGCACAGAGTGTTGGTATTTTCTAAGTCGCAGTTCAAAGAACGCTACAACATTTACAAAAGAAGTACCTTCTTAAGCTGATATTTATTACTCTCAAGTTTTGAGGAAGAAAGGAATGAAATGGCCCATCAATTCTCATTAAGCAAGAATATAAAAATATCTGGTGGATCCATGGCAGCTGACTTGAATTAGCAGAAAATATGGGTTAGGGTCTACCAGCAATTTATACTTTGTTAGGAAGAAATAACCTGGTTCTATGGTATCATTTTGCTTAGTGTTTATACATGTAATAAGAGATGCTAACATTGAAAATTTGACATAGGTCAACTTGCCCTATTTTTTCTGATTAGGAGTCCTTTAATTTATATCAATAATTTATTACATAAGATTATGAATCTTTTCAAAACTCAGACAAATTGAAGAGAAGAAAAATTACAAAGATACACAGAATTCTTTTTTTTTATTGTAATACTCATCTTTATTTCAGAAACATAAAATGTGAAAAAAATGAACAATAAATCTCTAACACACTTCTCAATGTGTGGCCTGAAGACCATTTGTACATGCATGTTCCTGGGCCCCACCCTAGAACTAGGGGATGGGGAGAAGGAGCTGAGATCTTCCCTTCAAGAGCCTACTCAGGTACAATCTATACCTACCCCCTGGAAAAATTAAACTATCTCCTCCAAACACATTTTATACAGATGATCTTAGTTCAAAACAAACATCAAAGAGAAAAATCCCCAAATGCATATACTGAAGGGAGTGCGTGGAAGGTGAGCGGCTCACTGCTTTGCTCTCAGCCTGGGCTGGAGATTTGAGTCTGTGGTAGCCATGAGAATCCCTCCTTGCCTTCCGGTGGGTCGGCTGCACGGGAGGACAATCAGGACTGGCAGTCAGGGCCACATCTCTTACTAACCCAGTGACCCCAGCATAATCATTTGTCCTTGAACCTCGGCTTCCTCTTCTGGCATGTGAGCTACTGTTTGATCCCTATGGTGACATGACAGTGAAGAACTGAGGAAAATTGATCTCTAAAGAATTAAATGACTCTTGCAGAAGAAGGGCTGCAATCTGGGTTTCTGGACTGCGAGCCCAGTGCTGTTTCCTCTGCATCATTACACAGTCTGTGCATTTGTATGACTCAGGCCTTCTTTAGGAAGTTGAGAGCAGAGACTTCTAGGTCTGGGGTGGCCCAATGGTCCTGGCTTACCTGGGACTGAGGTGTTCCTGGGACATGAGACTTTCAGCTTTAAACCCAGTAAAATCTTGGCAAAACAAGGAAAAATTGGTCACCATAGCTGATTACCACTTTTTGGAGTGGTTCTCTACTGTGGCTGCAGAACAGAATTTAGGATAACTCACTCAGCAAGACTGCTGCCATCAATAATGAAACTCATGTAATACACACCCTGATAACGGGCTTTTGACTACATTACAATGCAATTGGAGAATGGCTCCTGTCCTGCATAAGTCTCCTTTCTCAATCAACACAGGCTGAAGTTCTTATCTTTTGGGAGAGGAAGAGTAGGCATCAGACATAACTACTTCATGATCCTTGGGGACTTTCTTGGTTCACCAGAGAGTCTGTACTTATAGGTATATATAATATGAGTTCATTATATTTAATGTGTGCTTTTTGAAAGCATAGAATTATTGAAAAATATTGATTTTCTTTAATCTGCAATAATTGGGCCCTGTACTTTATGCAATTGAATTTTCTAGACACTGCTTATAATGTCATGGCACAGTTTTACTGTATTGTCCTGATGTGTGATTTCTAAATATTTGGATATAACCAAATCAAAGTTCAAACTAAAGTAAATTTGCATAAGTCTTTCTCTCTCTCCATACACACACACACACACACACACACACACACATATATACACATGTAAAATGGCATTGTAAGATACTATTTTCACTAGTGGATGGACATTATTGAGTTTAGTCCAGCCAGAATGCAATTGGGCCAACCACACCATGACTCTGAGGATTTTATTAAAGTTATTAAGTACAAAATGTCCAATTTCCTTAAGTACTAAGTTTGCCATTTGATATCCCTGACATTTACCTTGACACTTCTTGTTTTATTTTTACTGTGAAGGTACATCCTCAATCTTGCAAATGCATGGTTGAGCTTGTGATTATCTTTCAGAGTTTTTTTTTTTTTTTTGAGCAATTTTTGTGAGACCATGGATAAGTCAAAAAGTCATGTTATTTTCGAATTTGAGTTCTGTCATGGAACCAATACTGCACAGACAGCTCAAAATATCAAGGAAGTGTTTGGGAATGATGTACCTAATGACCCACAGTACGTGGATGGCTTGAGAAGTTCCATTCTGGTAATTTTAATCTTGAAAATGAGCCACGTGGGAGACCTGAGACCAAGGTGTATAATGATGAGTTGAAAGCTCTAGTGGAAGCAAATCCATCTCAACCTGTGTATGAATTAGCAGCAAGGTTTGAGGTTCCTGTTCCAATATATCTGACCATTTGAAACAAATCAGCAAGATCAAGCTGGATAGATGGGTTCCACATGAACTAAATGGGCGTCAGAAGAGAAACTGTCTTTAAGTTTGCCCTTTTTTGCTGTGACGACATATAGGTGAACTATTTCTACACCATATTGTTACAGGTGATTAAAAATGGATTCTTTTTGATAATCACAAGTGTTTGGCACAGTGGTTGGATGAAAAGGAAGTGCCAGAACACAGTCCAAAACTCAATATTCATCCAAAAAAGCTAATGGTGTAGATTTCATGGTCTGGCGCTAGCATTATCCACTACAGCTTCATGAAACGTGGTCAATAGATTACCGCTGATGTCTTCTGCAACCAATTGAATGAAATGATGAAGATGCTTGCGATTAAGTAGCTGCGATTGGTCAATACAGACAGGCCAATCCTCTTGCAAGACAATGCTCAACCACATGTCACACAAACAATGCTGCTCAAACCACAGAAACTGGATTTGGAAACTCTCTGTCATCCACCATATTCACCAGACCTTGCACCAACTGACTACCACTTTTTCCAGGCTTTGGACCACTTCTTGCAAAAAAAAATATTCAATTCTCAACAAACTGTGGAAAATGCCTTTTGTGATTTCATCGCCATTTGCTCTCCAGGCTTCTTCACTGCTGAAATAAACAAGCTACCTGTAAGACAGCAAAACTGTGTCAATAGTTTAGCTGCACACTTCGATTAATTGCACTACGTCTTTTTTAAGACATAATAAACTAAACTTTTGATTCAAAATTGTACATTTCATATTTAATGACCTAACACAGTCTAGTGTCAAATATCCACTTGTCACACATTGAGCTGAACTGAACCTGACACTGTGTTCATAAGGGAGCTGAGCTGAATTTCTGGCTGAGCAGTATAAATGATGTTGCTGTTTTGAAATTGAAGGCTTCTGGGTTCCAAAACTGACAAATTCTGTTTGTTATATAAAGACCTGGAGAGAATTCAGGGACAGTCATTCCACAATCACAAGGCTGTGAAACCAGAACCTCTGGAAGAATGAAGAAATTTATTTTATTCAGTTAGGGATGGCAGATGGCATAATTTTCTTTTATTTCCTATTGATGAAAAAAAAAATGTTACTTAGACTATGGCAACCAAATCTTTTCCATTTCCACTATATATGTGAACAGTAAAAAAGTACTCTTTTGAGAATTAAGACTATACCAAAACTCCCTGATACTCAAAGTCATTAAATGTTGGAATATTGGATTGTCAAATATTGGAATGAATTATTAAGATGAATGTGAAATCTGATGTTTTGGCAGCCTACATTAATATTCATCTTCCTAAGATGGAATGGGAATAATCATAACTGAAAACAGTGCTTTGGGGCTAGATTAACAGTCAACCAATAGTATATTCATGGAACAAAATTTCCTGGATATTTCTGTGCCCATGACAAGGTATATTGTAGTGGTTATTGGAGTCCTGTATCTTCTTTCCAGTCAACAGTTGTGAGACCTTGGGGAAGAAACCTAATTAAGTTTCAGTTTCCTCTTTTTATAAAATATATATAATACCCTAGAGATTGTTGACAGAAAATCAGATAAAGTAGAGTAAGTACTTTGTACAATGCCTGACACACATTAAGTTCTCAATAAATGTTCAGAGTATTTTGTTTCGTCTTAAACTTGGAAGAAATAATATGGTGATGTTGGGTGCAATAGTAGAATTTATTACCACCAATTTTTCTTTCCCCAAGGCTTTTCTTCTTTAATCAATACCAAGGAGTTTAACCAATTCTTGGAACACAAAAGAACACAAACAAAATAACAAATGAAACAAAATTATTCTTCCATTTTACCTTAGGAAAAAATTCTTCCCTACACAGATATTCTGAGGAGAAAACTATTTCATTTTAGGAAGGAAAAAAAAAAAGAAAGAAATATTCTCATCTTAGTCTGTACAAGTATGCAGTGGTACATTGAGTAAAGTTCTTTTGACATCAAATATCTTACAAACTGGCTTAATCAAATTGATTTATTCATAGTAAGCGTATGAGAATGTCTAGAATCCAGATGCAGGCAAGAGGCTGGGCACTAAAAACCAGAAACACCAATGCTATCAGGACTCTCCATTATTTTTCTCTTCTACTCAGCCTGTTTGCTTCTTTGTTCTTAATCTTTTTTTCTCTCTTCCATTCTGTCTCTGGTTGTCTTAGTGTCTGCTTCTCTGTTTCTCTTTGCTTCTTTGAGCCATATTGTGAAAATAACGCTTATATATAAGGTTCAATTTTGTGGGCCTATTGCCCTAAGTTAAAATGCTTTAGCTCCCTAGTTTTTAACTTATGGGCAAAATTCCCAAGAAAACATTATCTTCTGTTTCTTAATTTTAGTATCAAAACTGTCAGGTAAGGTCTATGACTAGATAGCGAAAGGAAGAGGCCCAGCTCTGGACCTCTTGAGAGCACCGTAAAGTGGCTTTCAAAGTAACAACATAAATGGTAGAAAAGGTAAGAAGGGATATTTTTGAAAAGAAAGCTGATACTGGGTTAGCAAAATGAAAGCATCCACTTCAATATACATCCATATCCAAAAATATATACAGGGATATATGTAGACATTTGCATTAATATATACCTTTGTTATATCATGATATGCAATATTTATATGTAATATGAATGGGGCCTTTTAATATTTCAATAGATTTGTATTCTAATATCTAGCAAATTTGATTGAGTACTATACATTGATTCTAGTACACATGTGGACTAATAGGAAAAATCTATAGATAGATTCTACAAAGTAAAAAGAAAAAAATAGCAAATCTATCAATTACAACAATGTACATGATAATTTGGGTTACATTTTGGATTCATCCATGAACATTGTGGTCCAACCCCCGCAGCCTGTTTAGGGCCTGGGCCACAGAGGTTTCCCTTTCATCTGTGAAAAAATCGTCTTCCACGAAACTTAGGAAATGGGGTGGCGGAGGGAGACAGGGGTGAAGCACAGCAGGAAGTGAGCAGAGAGCAAGCAAGCAAAGCTTCACCTGTATTTGCAGCTGCTCCTTATCACTCGCATCTCTGCTTGAGCTCCCCGCCCAACCCCTGCCTGTGGCAAAATTGTCTTCCATGAAACTGGTCCCTGTGCCAAAAAGGTTGGGGACCACTGACACAAATGCGTATTGGACAAAATGAATGTAATATTCTCATTCTATCTTAAAAAATACATTGCTTCTTGGTATTGACTGTCAAATTTGATGGCATATAAAGGCAGCATTCATAACGTAAAGCCAGCCAGCTAGTCACTCAATATCAGCTCACTCAATGTCAAGTCAGGGGAAATAAGACACAATGTTTGAAGTTGAGGCCCAAATAAGCTATGAACAAAACACCACTGCTTTATGTATCAGCCATATTCATTTTTAAAAGTTTTATGCTGCAAGCCAACACTTTTTTGACATCTTCACGTGGAAACATAATATTTATTATCAACCTATCAGACCTACAAACAATTTTTTGATCTTTGCTCCTCCCAACCCAATCTTCTCTTCCAACAATCTCCCATTTTAAAAAGGCAACTCCATTTTCTGACTCTCTGGACAAAAACAAAGACCTATTTTCTTTCACACTTTAGATCCAACCCATCATCAAACCACGGCTCTACCTTCAAACACAGCCAGAATCGTAATACTTCTCTCCAACTTTGTCGTGACACCTTAGTTCAAAGCTATCATCATCTCTCACCCAGAATATTCAGGAGGGTTCTAAACTGATACCCCTGCTTCCATCTGTATGTGTCTATAGTTCATTTTCAATAACAGCCAGAGTAATTTTTTTTTCATTTAAATAAGAAGATGTAGTCCTTCACTCAAATCCCTCCAATGCTTCTCATCTCAATCAGACAGTCTGTATGATGGTATACAAAGACTTAAAGAATCTCTACCCCCTCCCCAATTACACTTCCCTGACTTTTCTGGAGGATATTATGCTAATCTCCTATTATTTTTTCCTTTCCTCACTTCATTCCAGTCACACTAGTTACTTTGTTGTCCTCAAAAATCACTAAGTATGCATGCAATTCCGGGCCTTAGGATTTGCTATATTCTGCGTGGAATGCTCTCCCCCATCTCCATGTGATCCTCTCTTTTCTTTAATTCTTTGCTCAAAGGTCACCTCCTCATTGAACTCCTCTAAGTCCACCACATTTAAAATTAAAGACCTCCTTATCCGTCTTCTCTGCTTTATTTTCTATACTGTATTTACTATCATCTGATATACTGTATATTTTATTATTTGTCTGTGTATTATTGGTATCCCCCTCCATAATAGAATATAAACACCAGGAGAATGGGCATTTTTGTCTGTTTTGTTTGTATCATAAATGCCTAGAATTGTGCCTGGCACACAATCAATGATCAATAAATGTTTGAGTTGAATGAAGTAATTATTGAGAAAGAAGGGGTAAAACTGGACAATTCATAATGTGACAAGACAGCATGTGCTGACGTGGACCTTACTGATAACATATATCATATATACTGATAACTGGCATTAGGAATCAAATTTCTCTTACTGGCCATTATCAACACATTGCTTCTCATCAAGTGAAATGACAAAACTGGAAGAGAAATTATTCTGAGATGAAGTAACTAGCTTCTCAATCAACAATACAAACATCTGTAGTGCCTTTATATGCATTTCTCAGTTCACCCATCAAAGAACCCTAAGAGCAAAATAGTGCTATCTCTGGGAACATAAGGAGTCTGGCATTAGTAAGATTATGTAACTGAGTCCGAGACTAATCTCAGACTTCCGCTTTTAATAAAGGAATGCCTGCACCATTTGAAACAAAATAAGCTTGTTTTTCTTCTATTTAAAATTCTTAGATTCTAAAATCACATCCAAAAGAATACATAGTATTCCCTAGCTTGACAACATAGATTTTTTTTTGTTTTTTTAATGTACTCATCAATGTCCCTGACCTTCCTTTAAAGCCATTAATCATCCTGTTCAACTTTCTGATGCTATGGAGAATATAACATTCCTCTATACATCGCCTTCAAATGAAATCACTAAACAAGTCTCATTTTGTTCTTATCCTTGACAAACTCATCCTAATACTACTCAAAAAAGTACTAACTACTTGAAGTGGCAGATATGTGATGATGATGGCAGAAATTCAAATGGTATTGAATCCAGACATTTTTGGGAGCTACAAATTCCCACCAGCACTACCATGTATCTACTGCTCCAGACAGTACTCCATGGAATGGTGCTTTCAAGAACTTCACCTTATTGACTGAGTTCCTACTAATTGTAAAGCACAAAACATCAGGAACAGATACAAAGATGAATAAAGCAGGCTCCATTTCTATAGGGAGATTATGTCTGTAGGGTGATACCATGTTGGGATATTCAGGTTGGTATATTACAAACAACACTGAAATGTAATTTGGAACTCAGATGTGATCCTGTCTTCCTCAAGATCACATGTTCATTCAACTGCAGGCATAAGTTTTACATCAGAGAAATGGAAGTCTAGAGTAAAAAGAGTTTAATTTTATTTCAGTAATCAATATAGGCATTATATGGGTTATGAGAGTATTTCTCAAATTGCAGTGCTACGAATTATCTACATTAGAATTGACATAGATACTTTAAACATGCAAATTTCTGAGCATCATCCCACAGCTACTGAATCAGTGTCTATGGGACAGGGGAAGAACTTTAAAATATATACATATATATTAATAAAACCTTTTAAGTGATTTATATTCATTGTAAAGCTTAACAACTGCTGAACTAAGGAAAAATGTGCTGATTAAACTAAAACAAACCATCATTTCAGTTTTTCAATAATAATTCATAAAGTCCTTTGGCGTTAGAAAATGGAGGTAGAGTCTCAGGAAGAGAACTTGGAGATTTCTACTCTCATTAAGAGTTTTGTATTATGTGTATGTTGACTTTTACAATGCAGATCAAGACCATAAGTTGCTAGTTAAATTTAGAATTCTAAATTCTGTGGAGATTTGCCAGCTAAGAGCCCAAGTGGTTTAATCCGTTTGAAGAGCTATATTTTCAAATAAGGCACCATATTTATTTCTGTGATAGTATGCAATATTGCAACAGAACAAAATTTTAGTGACTACCCCTTAGAGATTATTTTTCTAAACCTTCACAATAAATATATGAAGTCTTTGAAGTCTTACATGTACTATACTAAAATATAGAGAAATTTTAAATGAATGCATATAGATACCATTAATAATATACAGCTCACCTTCACATTTATTACTATCAAAAAACCTTTGAATAAATTACAGTATAGCTAAAATGTGCTTCCATTGCTTTCTTCATACGTGAATCTTTTGCTGCTAGAGACTAACAAGTCATTTGGTCATTTTCCCATGTCTATCTCTCTCCTGCTTTTCCCCAATATTTTATAATCAGAGGTATACAAGCAGGAATCACTTGAACTCAACAGTGAGTTGAACTTCAAATATTGCTGTTTTATATTATAATTAGGGTTGACAAAATACAACCTGTGTGCCATGTTTGGGCCATAGCTGTGTTCTATATTGCCAGCATGCTAAGAATAGTTTTAACATTTTAAAACAGTTGAACAGAAAAACAAAGAATATGCAAAAAAGAACTTAAATCTCACAAAGCTTAAAATACTTACTATCTGGGCTTGTGAATAAAATAGTGACCCCTTTATTATATTATACAAAGAGCCCTATAAAAATCTGGTGATTAAGAAAATTGCTTTGCCTTCCATTAGCAAGATAGAAAAGTTCATTGTGGAAGTCACACAAGTGATATTTTTGTCCTACAACTCACACAAAATGAGTAGCAAATAAGAGGAAATATACAACAATAGAGTAATAAATTAAAATTCTAAGGAAGTACAAAGTGGGAAGTTGTGGGCCAATTTAGTGCAAAGACAAAATTTCAACACTTTAAAGTACCTAACTGATCCTCAGGGTAATAACAAGCCTGACTACAAAATTCTGAATATGGTTTATTAAAGAATGTGTTTAAGTCTTCATCAAACTTCATCTGAAAGGGAGGGTAGGGATTGCATCTAGTACCTAGCACCTAGTCCAAATTTTAGCTTATATTTAGAGCTCAATAATGTTTGTTGAACAAATGAAAAAAAAAAAGCTTCATTCTTATTCACTCTAATAAATAAATAAATTAGTGTTCAAAGGGTACACTCCATTCCTGTTATATCAAGTCCTTCACAATGCTGATAAATAAGACAGCACTGTACATTGTTATAACTTGCTCCTCAGCCCATCATCCTTTATCTGTATTTGGAGGTTTTATAGTATCTGTTACCCGAAGTCTTCAAGTTTTCTCCAATAGGGATATTCACTTTGTCTTTTTTCAACTATAAGAAGTCCTTTTGAGAAGAAAGTAGAATTTTTTTTTAAAAAAAGACCCACATATACACACATTATCCCTTCTTTACTATCTTTTCATTTTATCCTTCCAGAAAACATGTCAGTTATGTCTATAGTGATCTTATACTGCATAATGTCAAAGTGTTCTAACATAATACAAAACTGTTACTCTAGTGCCTGGCTCAGCCACAAGAAAGAATATGTGCTAACTGGGTAATAGTTAGGGATTTCTGAAGTTTTCATAAAGTTGTAGGGTACTCGGGGAAAAAAAAAACAAAAAACAACATTGTGAACATAAAAGACTTCCCACGGTGGCATAAACTTTTGTTCAAAAATGCTAGAAGTTCTTTAATAGACTAATGCTAAAACTGGTTCCTTTCACACTTAAAACAATATTTTTCTGTTTAATTCTAACACCTTTTTTCTTACTTCCATCTTTTGTGATACTTGAAAACCTTTCAATCACAATACAAAATAACAATTATTTGAATCAGAGGGCACAGGGATTTAATTGGATCATACAGAGCTGGAAAGGCCCAAAATTACTATTATATTATTTGGATACTTTCCAGGATATGGGAATTAAAAGGAATGACATTATTTTCAAATCATTAAAATAGTAAAGATCACCTAAAATTTCAAAAGCAGTTAAGAAATAAAAATGAATAAGAAGACTTCGTAATATAAGGTTACCTCATGTAAATTTTTTAAAATTTTATTATAAATTGACAATTTATAATTATATATTTATAGGATATAAAGTGAAGTTATGATTCATGAATGCAATGTGGGATAATTAAATCAAGCTAAATAACATATCCATCACTTCAGATACTTATCACTTTTATAGTGAGAACATCTGAAATTTACTCTTAGCAATTTTGCAATATACAATACATTTATTAACTATATTCCCCACACTGAGTATAGATTTTTTAAAAACCCACCTTATTCCTTCTGTATAACTGAGCTTTTGTGCTCTTTGAACATCACCTTCCCTTTGCCTCTACCCAATGGCCTTTGTAACTGCCATTATACTCTCTGCTTCAATGAGTCTGACTGCCTTAGATTCCACATATAAGTGAGAACATGCAGTATTTGTCTTTACGTGCCTGATTTATTCACTTAGATAACATTCTGCAATTTCATCCATGTTGTTCCAAATAGCAGCATTTCCTTCTTTTTTTAAGGCTGAATAGTATTCTATGTGTATTTATACCACATTTTCTTTATTCATTCATCTGTTGATGGATGGAGATTTAAGCTGATTCTTTATCGTGGCTGTCGTGAACAGTATTGCAATAAACATGGGAGTGCAGACATCTCTGACAAACTGATTTCAAATCTTTTGAGTAAATATCCATAAGTGTAATTGCTTGATCATATGGTAATTCCATTTTCAGTTTTTTGAGGAACCTCCATACAGTTTTCCATAATGGTTGCACTAATTTACATTCACACCATGAGTTCCCTTTTCTCCACATTGACACAAACACTTGTTATCTTTCTCCTTTTTGATAATAGTCATTCCAACAGGTGTGCGATGATGTCTCATTGTGTTCTAAACTTGCATTCCTAATGATTAGCGATGTTGAACATTTTTTCATATATCTAATGGCCATTTCTATGTCTTCTTTTGAGAAATTCAGGTCCCTTGTCCATTTCTTTGAGTTTTCTGTCATCTTTCTCTTGAGTTGAGTTCCTTATGTATTTTGGAAATTAACCACTTATTAACTGTATGGTTTGTAAATATTTTCTTCCAGGCCATAGTGTGTCTCTTGTCACCATTTTTTTCTTTACTGTGCAGAAGCTTTTCAGTTTGATGCAATCCCATTTGTCTATTTTTGCTGTTGTTGCCTGTACTTTTGGAGTCAAATCCAAACAAAATCATTGCCCAATCCAAAGTTGTTTCCCCTGTTTTCTTCTAGTAATTTTATATATTCCCATCGTGCCTTAAAGGTCATTAACCCATGTTGAGTTGATTTTCATGTATAGTATAAGATAAGAGTCTAATTTTATTTTTCTGCACGTGGACATCCAGTTTTCTCAATACCATATATTGAAGAGACTAGACTATATTATTCCCTTTGCTTGTTCTTCACACCTTTGTTGAAAATCAATTGACTGTGCATGCCTAGATTCATTCCTGAGCTCTATTCTGTTCCATTGGTGGATGTGGTTATTTGTTTATTTAGCCAGTACAATATTGTTTTCATTACTATAGCTTTGTAATACAATTTGGATTCGAGTAGTGTGATGCCTCCAGCTTTCTTTTTTTCACAATTGCCTTGGATATTCAGGGAGATTTTTTTATGGTCCCATCTGAATTTAACATTGTTTTTTTCCCATGAAAAATGACATTGGAATTATAATAAGAATTGCATTGAATCTGTGGTTTGGATAGTATGAATATTTTAATGATATTAATTATTCCAATCCATAAACACAAAACATCTTTCCATTTGAAAAACAGAATGGTTGTATGGGGTACCCATTCTAAAGTTCAAAAATTGTAAGTTGAACCATTGCAAGTGAGGAATCATCTGTATTTTATTTTATTATATTTTTGCAGCTATTATAAATGGAATTGTTCTCTTGATTTCTTTTTTTATAGTTTATTGTTATTGTATAGAAATGATACCATTTTGTGTGTTCATTTTGTACCCTGCAACTTTACTGTATTTATTTATAAATTTTAACCACTTTTTGGTGGAGTAGCTATGGTTATCTATATATAAGATCATGTCATCAGCAAACAGTTTGCTTCACCTTGCCTTTTCTTATTTGGATGACTTTTATTTCTATCACTTGCCTAATTGTTCTGACAAGAACTTCCAATGCTATGCTGAATAGAATGGTAGCAATACTGGGCATCTTTATCTTGGTCCAGTCCTCAGAAGAAAGGCCTTCAATTTTTCCCTGTTCCGTAAAATATTAGCCATGAGTTTGTCATCTATGGCTTTTACTGTGCTGAGTTACATTCCTTTTACACCTAATTTGATAAAAGTTTCTATCATAAAAGGATGTTGAATTTTGTCAAATGCTTTTTTTCTGCATTAAATGGAATGATCACATGGTTTTTTGCTTCATTCTGTTAATGCAATATGTCATATTTATTAATTTGTGTATACTGAACCATCCTTACATCCCAGGAATAAATCCCTCTTATTTATAGTGGATGATTGTTTTAATGGGTGTTTGAATTCAGTTTGCTAGTATTTTGTTATGTATTTTTGCTTCTATGTTCATCGGGGACAATGGCCTGTAATTTTCTTTTCTTATACTGTCTTTGTCTGGTTTTGGTATCAGGTGAAAAGAGGCATCATTAAATGAGTTTGGAAATACTCCTTCCTCAATTTTTCAGAACAGTTTGAGATAGACTTCTATTTGTTCTGTTTTAAAGTATTTGGTAGAATTCAGTCATGAATCCATCAGGTCTTGGGCTTTTCTTTGATGGGAAATTTTTATTACTGATTTAATCTCCTTGCTCATTATTGGTCTGTTAATTTTTTTTTATTTCTTCATAATTCAGTCTTGGTAGGTTATATATGTTTAGGAATTTATCCATTTCTTCTAGGTTATCCAATTTGTTGGTTTATAACTGTTCATAGTAGACTCTTAAGGATCTTTTGTATTTCTGTAATATCAGTAGTAATATTTCACCTTTCAAATATGATTTTATTTATTTGATTATTTCTCTCTTTTCTATTTCCCTAGCTCACAGTTTGTCAATTTTGTTTATATTTTGGAAAAAAAGCAACTCTTAGTTTTATTGATCTTTTGCATTTTCTAGTCTGTCATTTACTTCTGCCTTAATCTTTATTATTTCCTTCCTTCTGCTATCTTTGGTTTAGTTTGTTTTTCTTTTTCTAACATTTTGAGGAGCTACATTAAGTTTTTTATTTGAGATCTTTCTTCTTTTTGATGTGGGCATTTATTGCTATAAAATTATCTGTTGAAACTCTTTTTGCTACACCACATACGTTTTGGTATGTTGTGTTTGCATTTTCCTTTATCTAAACATATTTTCAAATATCACTTTTAATTTCTTCCTTGACCCCATTGCTCATTTAGATCCATATTGTTTAATTGCCATGTATTTGTGAATTTTCTGAAATTTCTCCTATTTTTGATTTTTAGTATCATATCATTGAAGTCAGAAAAGATACCTGATATGATTTCAGTCTTCTGAAATTTGCTAAGGCTTTGTCTGTGCCCTAACATATACTCTGTCTTGGAGAATGTTTCATGTGTGCTTGAGAAGAATGTATATTATGTTTGCTGTTGGATAAATTGTTACATATATATGTGTGTGTATACATATATATTCATTTTATATACTTATGTTCGTTTGGTCTACAGTGTTGTTCAATTCCAATGTTTCCTTATTAATTTTCTGTCAAAATGATCTGCCCATTGTTGAATGTAGGTGCTTAAGTCCCCTACTATTAACATTATTATATTCTAGTCTATCTCTCCCTTCGGATCCTTTAATATTTGTTTTATGTATTTAGATGCTCTGATGTGGGGTGCATATATATTTACAATTTTTATACCTTCTTGATTACCTGACCCCTTTCTCACTGTATCATAATCTTCTTTGTCTTACTTTCCGTTTTGGACTTAAAATCTATTTGTCTGATAAAAATACAGCTATCCCTGCTCTCTTTTGGTTTCCATTTGCACAGAGTATCTTTTCCACCCCTTCAGTTTCAATCTATTAATATGTATGTCCCTAAAAGTGAGGTTTGTCTGTTTTAGGTAGAATACAGTTGAGTCTTCTTTCCTTAATCTATTCAATCACTCCATGTCTTTTTATTGAAGAACTTAATGCATTTACATGCAATGTAATTATTGACAGGTAAGAACATACTACTGTCATTCTTCATTGTTTTCTGGCTGTTTTGTTGATATTTTGTTTCTTTCTTCTTCCCTGACTCCTGGTGGTATAGCCATACTGTTACCTCCACTGTTCCCCACGAGGTGAAACCAGAATCATCTTCCCAGAAAGTGTCTCAAAATGCTACAGAAACTTGATCACAGCCTCTGGTTCTCTCTTCCTTCTATACAAACATGGGCCCAGGGAAATCCTCTTCATCTGACATTGTGCCTACTTAGGGGAGGGGGAGGAATGGGGCAGTTGAAGTTAGACCATTATTCTTACTGTCCTATTTCAGTTTTCATTTAATTCTGTGAATCACATGGGTGTCTCAGACTTTTTCCAAGTATTGAGATTTTAAAAAAAGATGCGCTGGTCTGTGAATGGTTCATAGTTTAACTTTCTGTGGGGCAGAGTGGAGCCTGAGACTTTTCTATTCCACTATCTTGCTGATGTCACTCCCCTAATCACTATACTTAGGCAGTTTAGTAAAACACATATGGCACTTCAATAATACTACAATGGATATTATATCTAGATTATCTTTATTTACCCCCAGTACCTTCAAAGGATGCTTGAAAACATGTTAAATTAACTTCAATTTCTGTCCTGTGGGCTCACAATCTAAATTACTAGCACCAAATAAAGAAAAATGAAATAAATGATGTTTAAATGACTTCTAATTAAACTGATAGGTTTCAGCTGTGTCCACATTAGCATGGAGTCAAGAGAAAACAATGTATGTAAAATATTCTGAATAAAACTTTGTGAACATAAAAGACTTCCATTTACATTAACTATTTATATTAACTGCAGAATGTAAATTCTGTTTATTATTTGCAATAACTGCAGAACTGCTTCTGGGAGTGATTGAATGTGATAAATTATAAGTCTATTACCAGATAACATATTAGGAAAAATGCTAGAGTGGGAATGAGACTACCTCTGGTTCTCTTTTCCTCCTGTAGAAATCATGGGTCCAGAATCTTCCATTAAAAAGCTATGTGATTTTAGGCAGTCACTTAGCCTTTAGGAGCTTGTGTTGTGGACTCACCCATTGTTTGCATGTATCTGTAATTTTTAATACAGAGATTATACATTTAAGATTCTATCCCTCTGTATTAAGGTATGGTTATTATTACAAAGACTACAAATGTTCATGAAAATACACTGCTTCTTCTTCCTAGGGACACAGTAAACTATATTTCTTGCTTCCTTAGAAGTCGTGTTGACCTCATTAGACTGAGGTTTAGACAATAAATATGACCAGATATTCTATGTGCTCAGAAAATCCTCCACTTTCTGGCTGGTTGGCATGGAGATGACCATGATGACCTTAAAAACTATATGTTAAAGACTGTGTGAAGGAGGATCTCTTTACCAAACTGTCTCCTATCTAAGATTATGACCTGAACAAGAAATAATTTATATTATGTTAAGTCACTGAAATTTCCAGTATTTTTATTATAATAAAAGCACTACCTTAACCAGTACAATTATAATGAATGCACAGCATATTGTGTCACTGAGGGCTGAGGATATGATTCACTGTGTCAAATAGTGGAGAATGTTGAGGTATGTAACTGGATTTCAAAAATGTGAGGAAGAACTCTAGGTACACTATAGATCAGGAGTCATACCCCCTTCTGGGTAGTAAGATAGCACTCTCCTATGGAAATAAGCCAGGTACTAGATAAATTACCTATGACATTCCACTACCTTTCTTAGGCGAGAGTTTAGGTAGTATAGATTCTGGGGCAGGGTCAGAGTAAGACAATCAGGGTAGAGGTGGAACACCTATACTTTTCAAGTTGAGCTATATATAATACTTCTTGTATTCAATTTCCTTTTTGTTGTCTCTTGATATTTATTAATGTATTCATTCTGAATTTCAACTTGATTCAGGTATTCTGAGATATACCAAGAAAGGGATTTTTGACCACAATGTTTTCTTTTCATACATTTCTTGTAATTCAATGATATACCCCATATTTGTATCTTAGAATGAAATGTAAATTTCTAGGCATGGAAGAAAACGTATAGAACAACAAAGCAAAAAAATTGGTCAGAATGAAGTATTTTATGAATAGACAGTGGAGGAACTTAAAAACCTAGGTTTACTGAGTCACCAAAAGTTAGGGGCATTGTACATGTCCTCTTTTCAAAGCTTACTCTGCTAACATGTGTTCCCTTTCTTTAGTCAGGTAAGGACTAGAAATAAGATAATAGTGGTATTAAATATGCCTAATTTACCACCTGAAAGTACTTTAGATTACTTTTGCAACCAGTGCATTGAAATGGGTTGCTAATTTTTTGTTTGTAAGTAAAGAGTTAACTAAGAATCACAACGGGGAAAGAAGGGTAAGGGGCATTCTCATGACAGTTGTTCAACAAATATTACTTTGCATTAGCCATTGGCCAAGCATTATTCTGAAGGTTAGGATGGGATTATGTTCTCTATTTTCATGGATATTATGTGCCACAAGAATATTGAAAATGGCAAATAAAATTTGTTAAATGCTATGATGTGATATGTTCTGGATACCCTGGAAATATTAATACATAAGAGCATCTCCTAAATAACAAACAAATGTTTTAATTTATTTGTCACTCATCATGTACTCTTATTTGTAAATTATCATGCATACCATTGGATGCTTCACGAATGATAACTTAGTCTTTCCCAACAGCCCTATGAAGTAACTATTATTACCATACTTTATAGGAAAGTAAAATAAAGATCAAAGAAGTTATATGGCTTTCTGAAGACCATGAAGCTGGTGAGTAGCAGAGCTGAGATTCAAACCCAGGCTTCTTAAATCCAAAGCCAAATCTAAAAAGCCCAGGATGGCAAACCAGTAGAGGCAGCCTCAGACACTATTTTGAGGATGTTGGAAGGTTCAGTAGGGAAGAGTGCCGTGATTGATTATTAATGTCTGTTATGGGTGTGGAATAGGGGAGTAACAGCAGAAATACCATAACCAGCATTATAATATTTGACTCATGCTACCTCTCATGCTCACAGCACACTAACAAAATGTGAGAATGAAGAGGGCAAGAGGTAGAATATGTGCTATGCCTAAAATGGGTGGGAATAGGAGAGTGAAGCTGAAGTCTGATTCAATGCCATGTTTGCTTTAATTTTTCTTTCCTTTTTTTAACACAAAGAGTTTAGTTTGTTAGTTATAAGGCTAACAACAAACTTCACTGAGAAAACAAGTATCACAGCCAGATTACCCTACCACCAAAATACAAATCTAATCTGTCGATATCATCTGAGTGCAAACTTTTTTTCCCTCAATGAACATGAAAGGGGGAAACAAAAATATCCTTTTTAAAAGAAAAGGATAAGAAAAATTTCGCAGATTTTTTTTTTAAATTTACAATTTAGTTTGAGCTGTTAGTTTCCTAGCTCACTATAAATAGAATCAGTACTTCCTAGATAAGAATGTATACTTTCCTAGCTAAGGTTAAGGATTCCAGGCAGAAGAACATGTGATGGAGAGAGTACTCAGCATGCCTCTGCAACATGAGCCTAGATAACTCCTCATTGCAGTTAAAGGCCTCCCAGTCATAAACAGATACATCATAATCACCTGCTTTTAAAAAATAGGAATTCTTATGCCTGAGATCATGTTCATATTCAGGTTATCATTTTATTTATATATAGCACAGGTCTAGGAACAGGATATTAGAAGTTCTAAACTCAATGAAGATGACATTTTTCTCCCACTTCTAAATTTTTTTTTTTTTCTTTAGACAGGTCTTGCTCAATCACCTGTAGTAGTGTCATCCTAGCTCAATGCTACCTCAAACTCCTGGACCCAAGAGATTCTCCTGCCTCAACCTCTAGAGTAGCTGGGACTACAGGCATGTGCCACCATACCTGGCTAATTTTTCTATCTTTTTATAGAGACAGGGTCCCACTATATTGCTCAGGCTGGTCTCAAACTCCTAGGCTCAAGAGATCTTCCCGCCTGGGTCTCCCAAAGTGCTAGGATTCCAGGCATGAGCCATCCTACCTGGCCAAAATTGTATAATTTTAGGATATCTTAGAAATATTTTAATTTTATTATAAATAAATTTTAAATAAAATGAAACATACTAGCCAATCCTACCATGAGTCAGGCACAGAGCTAGTTATTATGACATACATAGACTCAACAGAATTTTATTTCCAGTGTAAAATAAAGTTCAGTGATCATTTATTCCTGAGGGTACCATAGATGGGATTATACATTTGAATAAGATTCTTAATTATGATACACTGTGTTGTCAGTGTACACAAGGTTTTAATCACATTACACAGGAAATAAACACAAAGCTGGGGGTTTGCTGTCAGCATAAAGATGACTCTATCTAATCAGAGCCAAACATATGACTGATTCTATTTGTCTAGCTCTGTCAGACATGTAAGCTTCACTTCTCCTGGGGTGATGTGGTTGCTTGCAAACTGTCAAGAGAGCCAATAGAGAAACATAGTAGCATAATATGAAAATTTCTTATCCGACTGTGATTTTTTTGGGGGGACTGACTAATACATGATTTATTTCTGTATATCTGTTTATCTAGTGCAAGGCTGAGATACAGAAGGAGTTCAATAAATATTCTTGGGTAATAAGCTATTAATTCCATAATGACTTGAGAATCCTTGTAATAACTTCGTAGTGTATGAAAAGAGTTTCCCCTACTTCTTTCAACCTTTATCATTTCTGCAATTGCTAATCTGGTAAGGAGCAAATATTCCTGTTAAATCCTCCAAAATCTATTTCTAAATATTTGATAAACTAAATTATAAGTGAAGTAAGTTAGAGTGATTAGATGATTAAGTTAGAGTGATAATTAGAAAAAAATTGTGCGTAATTTTTTTTTGTTAATGCATCTTCGACATAAGAAACAGCTTCAAGCAATCTTAAAAAGAAAGAAAAAAAAAATTCAAAAAAAAGAGGAGTTCTCAATAGAAACATTTTTACCAAAGTATGAGAATTTGAAGCTTTACTCTTACTGCTGTGATACATTCTAATTCTCTGATACGTTCCTAAATAAGTATATGCATGTTTCTGTCTGTTTTTTCCATTCAGGTATCAGAGTCCCATATATTAAATGTACTTCACCCCTTTCTCAAAATTCTTCCACAACTTCCTCTTTCTTATGTGATAGTTATTTCATTTAGATGTTAGAAAGAAAACAATGATTTTGTTAATATCCATGAATGTAAGCATGATTAATTAGGTAATTTTTCAAGTAGTACTTGTTCTTTTTCAGGATGGTTGCCTATTCAACCATGTATTTATTATACGTCTAAATTGCAAAGGTTTAGGTATTATGATAAGTAATCCTGGGAATAGTCCTATGAACATGATATATCTCCTCTTTCTATGAGTTAATCTTGTCTTAGTTCTCAACAGACCTCTTATTATGTTTTCTATTAATTTTGTGAGAATATTAAAAAAAGACTGAATTAATATTAATTATAAATTCACTATGCACTGAATTAAAAATAAATAGTAAGTCATTCCAAGTGTCTACACACATAGTTTCAATTTAAAATATTTTAGGAATGAATTTTCTGGAAAACATACACAAGGTGCACTATGCATTTTTAAAATACCTTTTTGAAATACTAGCATACCAATTATCCTCAGCAAATGAATTTAATTTACAGTTTATCCCTACTAAAAACAAAATTACTCAGAAATTAGAAAAGATTAGAGGTTTAGAACTCTAGTCATGAAGTTAGTGTGTATGCTTACATTCTGGAAATACCTCTGTGCTGATTCATAATGAAAGAACTACTTCATCAGCAATATGAAAGAGTAAAACATAGAGCACTTATTCCTCTCAAGTACATATACCACCTTTGTTTCTCACCATTTTTAAGACATTAATCTCCACATATACTTTGCTTTTTTCTCTTCTTCTCTTAGTTACGTTTTGCTTCAACCTTTTCAAATGTATCATTGTCCACTATGTGCCTGCTGTGTAAAGACCCTGTATTAAGCTTGAGGAATATTCACAGGAGGGCACATGTCATGTTCCATGCCTCTTGGCCATGTGTGGAGCAGTATATTTCAAACTATAAGTTATACTTTGAACCATTCATAGGTTATGAAATCAATTTAAAGAGTGAGTATCAGAGTTTTAAGTCAGGGAATGTACTAGAAATGAATAGGACAGATCACATGCACAAAGAAACAACATTTCATGCATAAGGATAACAGGTAATTATTGTTCAGTGATTCCATGTGTGTATGTGGGAATGTGTGTGTGTGTGTGTAGTAGATTGCAATGGGAAATATATTACTTATTCTGGATCATATTCACAAAGTTTTAAAGGCCACTTTAATATAGGAAATGAGATCCAGTTACAGTCTTCATAATGGAGAAATCTACTCTATCATCACAATGAAAAATAGTACTTCCTTTTTATAATCCAATATAGTGAAAATAGCTTTTCCCTCCTATGGATAAACATACCATAATATAAGTTTTTAGTAGTTTGTGTGACCAGTTTGTTTATTCAGCTATTTTTATATTGATTTTTAACCACATGGTACTCTTTAAAAAGTTTACAAAAAGTATACCACACTGTTCATTGCATTTATGAGCAGATCATAAAAATGAAAATCTTTTAATTACAGTAGAAACTGACCTCAATATGAGATTTAATATCTCACAACATCAGCAACTTCATTTCCTTGCTATTTGGGCTATTTGTCCAAATGAGAGCAAAGATAGTCAAATAAAATTTCCAACTGAAATAGATTTAATAATATACCTGTATTATCTCAATCCACACCAATTATTTATGATAAGGATACTTACCATAAATTTTTTCTGAAGAAATTTAATTAAATAACATTTTCAATTATTTATTATTTTGTAGTCACATATTATTATAATTAAATAATTACATAAATATTATTTAATTATTACATTAATCATTGCATTAAATAATAATTAATAAAATGACATATTGCATCTATATCAAGCACTAAGTGCAAATCAACTGCACAAAACAGACTTTCTTGGCAACCTCGAATAGCAAATCCATTTCCCCCACCAGTTAGTAGTGGAATTTTGTTTATTTTCTACGTTGACTATGACAATGAACATGCACCTGCTTCTCTATTCATCCTTGATTTTCCAGAGTTTTCCTGGTTTTTCCAAGCAGCTGTTAAATATTGGAATTGGCCTGAAATTTCTTCTAAAGTTTCTTTTTTGATACTTGTACTTTATTTCACTTGAATTATGTTCTCTTCTCTTTCTCCTTTCTGAGAAGATCTGAGTCAGCATCATTAAAGTCTCTATTGCTTTTTCTGTCTCAAAGAGAGGTATTCCTATCCTATAGATACCTCTGATATCTTCATTACCTGACCAATCCTTAAATTCCTCCCTTATTTTAATTTCTTCTATTGTAGGCTTTTCTTGATTACATCTGCAAAGACCCCATGTTCAAATAAGGTCACATTCAAAGGTAGCATGGATTTAGACTTGAACATATCTTGTGTGCATATGTGTGTGTGAACATACCAAACATGATTGCTTTTTTTTAATTTTTTTTTTATTTCATCTTATTGTTATGGGGGATACAGAATTGCAGGTTACATACGTTGCCCATGTACCGCCTTTCCCCCCAAGTCAGAGCTCCAGGCGTGTCCATTCCCCAGGTAGTGCACGTTGCACCCATCATGTGGGTATTGCTTTTTAAAGTAAAATAATAAATTTATAATGTATATTTCTGATTATCATCAGTATTGAATCTGGGCTATGTTTGTGGAAAGAATGTACTGTTCTGTTGATTTTCATGTGATTTAAGAAGTTTACGGTCATAAATTATTTCTTAAATAATGACTACAAATACCGAGCAATACAATGCACTTCATCTTCAAACATCACAATAAATACAGATTTTTCAGTATGGCTCCTGAGAGATGGCAGTGATAATTAATTAAACATATCTTGAACAGCAATAATTTATATAGGCAAGAAGTAGAACAAATGTCTCAGTGGGGTAGAGTTAATTTGGCATGTGAATAGCACACACACATATCTGAGTAAATAACATGAACTTACTCTGGATAAACATGACTATCAGATAATACTCTGTCCCGTTGATAACATATTAGGTGTGGTTGCTTTGACATTGTGAGGGTATACTGAGGAGAGCATCCATACCACTACACAAAATAGCCAAAGCTTTAAAAACACAGCCCCCAGCACTTTGTTGAAATTTAATATTCAGTGAACAACCTGCTCTCATTTCCTATGTCAGTAATTTTCCAGCCATGGTAGGAGCCTATCTCCTAGAATTAAATTGACCTATGCTCTGTCACTATAAGTACCATTATGACACTCTCTTGTTTTCCATGCAGTTGGCCTGACTCTGCTCAGGTGGATATTCTGAAGCTGGCTCTTCTGGCTTCAAATTTTTGTCTCTCCACCTACTTATAACTAATGTGTAGTATTCTATACCCCTTAATTTGCCACCAGTGTCATTATGGGTTCAGTTGTAATACCCCAAAAGACACGTTCAAGTCCAAATTCCTGTTACCTTTAAATGTGACCTCATTTGGAAATAAGATCTTAGTAGATGCAATCAAGCAAGGCCATATTGGAGTAGGCCCTACTGGATTTAGGGTGGGCCCTAAACCCAGTATGATTGGTGTCCTCATAAGAAGAGGAGAAAAGTCACAGACACACAGGAAGAACACCATCTGACACTGGAGGCAAAGACTGGAGTGATGTGTCTCCATGACAAGAATACCAACGCCAGAGGCTAAGAGAAAGGAATAGAACAGATTCTCCCATAGAGCCTTCAGAGAGAGCATAGGCCTGCTGACACCTTGATGTCAGACATCTAGCTCCAGAACTGTGAGAGAATAAACTTCTGTTGTTTTAAGCCACTTAATTGGTGGTATTTTGTTACAGCAGCCCTAGGAAACTCATGTGGGTGTGGATTTACACAATATAAGAGTTTAATACAGAGTTTTATATGCTCTCTCATCGATCAATATGGTTTTGCAGCATATGTGAGGAAGTTAGGATTAAGTAACCACCATTATTCCACAGGAATCTAGAATTTTTGCCACATTTATAGTCGTGTAGACAAGAAAAGAGACAATGAACTACAAATGCCAATGGACAACTGAACAGGGAAAAGTAAGCCACACATACACACACACACGCAATAAAAAAAGAGAAATATGGTGATAACTGTGAACAAGAACTTAGGTTTCCTCCCTTCTGGAGGTGACAATTGGGAAGGTGACTATATTCTGCTTTTTCTGAGACTTCGAAACTTAAGTAATGTATACCTTATATCTGGGACACTTTATGGTCTTAGTCAGAACCTACTCCATGGTCAGGAAGAAGGGGTTATGGGCAACACAGTTTCCATAGAATCCTTAAGGCTTTGTCTTCATCTCTTCTCTAGTCCCAAACTCAGCTGTGGTTATGCATTGTGTAGGTCAATGTCAGGGAATATGGAAAACAAAGACAACTTATCTGAGGCAGAGAATCAGCATCACTAGGTTTTCTTTTATAGCATTCTTTATTACTTACCTAGAAGAGTTCCCCTTGGAACAATCTCCCTGACAGATTCAAGCATTTATTTCATGATCTATAAAATTTTAATTTGCTCCATTTGAATCTAAACTGACACTTTTCTTCCCTTCCTTACCCATGTCAAATACCATATAACTCATTTGATAAGCTAAGAAAAGCCCACTTGACTTATTGTTTCCAACATACTGACTAAAGCACAGAATTCCCATAAATATTTAATTAAATAAGATACACAAAAGAAATGCATTATTCCATGAATATAGTTTAGGTTTATTTTCTTTTATTTTAAATTTTAGCTTATGTAAATATAAGCTCATTTTACTCTTTGTTTTGTGATCTCTCTCTCCTCATTCTTTATCTTTGATTTGTAATGGAAATAATTTTAGCTAAAGAAAAAATAAATATAATCCCATAATATTTTAGTGATATTTTATTTGTATGTGTAGATATACATACACACACACACACACACACACACACATATATATATATGGCACTAAAATGGAGACTTCAATTACCAAAGCAGAATTAAAAACTTCACTAATTTTGCCATGAACACCATTATCATGAAATTTTTGGTAAATCAATGTTTAGTATATTGAGAAATGGCACAAATGAAAAGATACACATTTATTGACTATCATGTGGTACAACACCAGGCTGTGAATATTCACCCATATATTATGTAATTCTATTTACTTTATGAGATAGGCATAACTATATATACTGAGACATAGAATTCAAATATTTTCCTGAAGTATAAAACTAGCAAGAGGTAAAATAGAAACATGAATTCAAATCTATATAACAGCAAGTCAAGGCTATTTCTACTCTTTAATCTTACTATTAGATTCATAGTAAACATTCACACTTATACACATGCACTCACATACTATGCATGCAGAAAGTAAAACAACGTGGTTTCCTTGAATTCAAATCACAGCTCCATATATTACTGTGTCTCTTTGGACAAGTTAATTAACCTTTATGTAATTCATTTTCTTCATCTACAAAGTGAGATTAATTACAGTACATTCTTTGTAGGACCATTGTAAACATTACATGACTTAATATATCTATTGTACTTAGAAAGTACCTGCCAAATAATAAATGTAAATACTAGTCATCTTACTCATAGACCTGTGATAAGCTGTGTTAGCTTATTCATACAAACATATACACATGTGTTTGTATATATCATAGCGTCATCATCATGGTGAATATGAAATACAGAGTGCCCAATTTTATTGCCAATATAAAATACATTGTTTACACAAGATTTCATGAGTCATAGCACTGTATGTGAATACAGCAAAAATAATTTGTTCAACAGAGTTTCTTAGAGTAGATACATTATAAAGTTTAGTTATAAAAATTTAGAAACAAACCAGGCTTACCTTCCTTATATTATCCACTGCAGAACACTTGCTTAAACACACACACAAACACAGACACAAAAATAACCTATGAGAAAACTACAGAAACTATATAGATTGATAGAAAATTTACAATCATCCTTGGTATTCACAAGAGATTGGTTCCAAAACCCCTGTGGATATCAAATGCATAAGTCCTTTATATAAAATGGCATAGTATTTGCATATAACCTGCACATATGCTCCTGTATACTTTGATTCACCTCTAGATTACTTACAGTACCTAATACAATGTAAATCCTATGTGAATAAAGTCAGCTCTCCATATATGTGGGGGATTGGTCCAGGAACCCCACTGCCCACATATCTCAAAATCAGAGCATACTCAAATTCCACAGTTGCCCCTGTGGAATTTGCATGTACATAAATTTGGCCCATCATATAGGAGGGATTCACATCGGAGGAACACTGTGTTTCTGATCCACATTTGGATGAAAAATATCTGTGTATAAAGTGAACCCACACTGTTCAAACCCATATTGTTTGAAACAACTGTAGTTGTTATTCTATATTGTTTATTTGTTTTACTTTTTATTGTTGTATTATTTTTATTGGTTTTTTTTTTCAAATATTTTTGACCCATGGTTTAGTTGAATCTGTGGATGCAGAACTCATGGATAGGAAGGGCTTCCTAATCAATTTTAGATTTGAACTTATTCCAATCTTTGTCTCTCTGTGTTTCAACTCAAACTGTTAATAAACATTATTATATTTGAAAAAGACTATTATTCTTATATGTTTTATATTTTTTGATACCTAGTGTACTGCCTGGCACATAGTTAATAATAAATATTTAGTGAATTCACTGATTAATTCATAAGGAAATTTTATATACATACATACATATGTACACACACATATATATATTGATGAGAATGATATATTCTACATCATTTAGCATTCAAATGTACGGGAAATTATTCGACAGCCCCTTTGCCACTTGTCTTTAGGAAAAGAAGGAACATTGTCAATGCAGGGCTCTGATTGGTACGCCAACTAATACTAACATACATTAATTCTTAGTATTATTTTCAGTCTAAAGAGAAACTCACCTACAGTATGAAGAGACATATAAATTATGTATCTCTTTAGTCTAAAATGTTCCTAAGTGTCTGGCATCCAGCCCTTTAAGAACCTTGAGGATTAATCTAGAACCAGTATCTGACCAGATATGCTTCACAGATGAAACATAAAAATTCTTAATAAAAGGGAAATAAAGCCTTTGGCCATATGGCTCAGGAATGTCCTCTGGACTATTAATGAACAAATCTTCTTTGGTTATTTTTTTTTCCTTTCCCTTTTCCGTTTTTCTTCTCTCTTACAGGAATAGCATAGGGTAAGTGAACCTCAACTGGGTAATTATGAGTTTCCTTAGCTGTCTACTTATTAAATATTCAATAATAAGCAGAGTAGAGCTGTACCACCTCACATTATCAAATGGGCCAGATACTCTAAATCAAACAAAAGAAAGACCAAGACAAATGAATGAAAAACCCCATCTGTAAAACTGAGGCTGTAGAATAGATGCTCTCCAAGGTCCCTTGATGCTTTAAGAACAGCAGCCTCAGCAGTATTCTCGGTGAAATAGTAATACAGTGGTGATGAAAACTGGGTACTGTAGATTAATGCTGAATACTTCTTCACAGGTCACGTCATACATGAGGAATTTTACGAGTCCCCATTTAAAATATTGAAGCCATCTATTGAATCACTGAGGTACTTTATTCAGTACACTCAGATGTAAACTTTTGGACTGTGGGAATTTTCTTTTTGGAATTCTCACACTCGGTTATATATTTTATTTCCCAAAATACAGGCCTAAATAATTAAAGCCCTCCAATAATATGGCAAATAGATCTATGATATAAGATGGTTTTAATATATGTAGTAGATGTTGGCAGTGCACTCACCTCTATTCCTCAGACCTTTCAGCTTGCTCCCCTTGCCTCATTTCCAGGTTACCTGCATCTGTGAGCCTGAGGCTTTTTTGCAGGAACCTTGGAAGGCTATGCCACAGAGGCAGGTCAGATATAGAGGACAATTAACACCTCCTGAGGGGCAGCCCTCAACCAATACTCTCAGAAATTGGTGGGTACATTTGAAAACAATGATGAATGTTTCAGGTGAATCTTGTCCCAGTTACCCTGATTTGATCATTGTATGTTGTGTGCTTGTTTCAAGATGTAACATGTAATCCATGAATATGTACAATTATTATGTATCAATAAAAAAAAAAGAAATTGGTGGGTAAACACATCAGCCTTTCTCCTTTCCCCAGTAGATAATTCTGAGGCATATGCTTTGTAAAATTTCCCAGACCGATCAAGTTTCAGTTACCAGTCTGGAAAGGAAATCTTCCTTCCCTGTATCTATCACATTTCTACTTCCCTTTCCAAATAGACTACTTTCACTCTACTCCTGCTTCTGGAAGAAGTGAAACTTACACAATGTGAAACATGTTCCAAGTACCTCATATGTTCTAGTTACTAGATGCGTCAGTCAATAAAAATTGTCAAAAAGTTCCAGCTTTAATGGAGCTTTAAATTCCATTGAGTAAGAGTAGAAAAATAAAATAAGAGGGGGGCAGGGAGAAAGAGAAGAAAGGAAAGGAGACATAGAGGGTAAAATGGAGCAAGGGAGGAAGGAAGGAAGAAATAAAGGGAACACAGGTACGTGTCCAGTTCTGTGCCTCTGTATGTATGTAAGAGAGAAAGACAGACAGACAGACACAGAGGGAGAGGAAGTTAAGCTAGTATAGAGGATGGGGAAGGGAGTTATGATAACCGGGAAGATCTTACAGATGAGATGATATTGGAACAGAGACTGAAAGAAATGAATAGGCTACTCATCTTAGTATTTGTAGAAAAAAAGATATTCCAGAGAGAGAAAACAGTAGTGCTTGTGTCTTAATTTAGAAGTATGCTCACATTTTGGATGAACAGCAAGGAGATCAGCACATCTGAACTGAAGTAAACAAGGACAGTAATAATAGAAAGTCAGGGAATAATTTTTAGGGATGGCTTAAGGATTTTGGCTTATATTTGAATGAAATGAGAAGCCACAGAAGGTTCTCTTAAGAGGAGTAACATGATGTGACTGGAGTTTTAATAGGACCACTCTGGCAGAATTGGGAACAGACTATAACACTACCGTAGGACTCTGGGCACATTTTAAAGGCAGAACCAACAAGATTTGCAGATGGATTAGACATGGGATGGGAATGTCAGAGAATTCAGGGATAATCCCAGTTCTTCTTCTTCTTCTTTTTTTTTTTTTTTTTACTTTCAGTATCTGGATGGCAGAAGATAGGGAAACTACAGAAGGATTAGGCATTTGATTATGGACATGTTCAGTTAGAAGTCTAAAGTCTAAGCAAACATGTTAGTATGCAGGTAGACATAAGAATCTAGAATTTTTTAAGAGTTAAGGGCAAAAGATGTATATTTGTGAGTTGCCAGGATATAGATATTCTTGAAAGCCTTAAGGACAATGAAATTATGTGGAAAGATAATGTAGACAGGGGAGAGAAGATGTGCCAGGACTGAGCCCTGTGCGCTCCAACATTCAGAGGTCTGGATGATGGGGATGGATTAGCAAAGGACACTAAGACACAAAGAATGAAGCAAGAAGAAGATCAAAATAGAACAGCCTTTACCTTTTTTGTCTACTTTTCTGTAAATTAAAAATTTCCTGAAATGCACATGCATTTCTGTCGTAAAAATAATAAAACAGGTAAGTTTTTGTGCTCCAAAAATACTTAAAATACCATATCAGGAGTTTTTTTCTAAAATCTGTGACAATTTTCTTTCTTATTTTAGAATCTAACATTACTACTTAATACAGAATTAGAGAAGTTTTCCTGAAAATTAAGTTATAGGCCATATATATTTAGATTTCTTTAAAAATGGGTATCACCAGAAAACTTATGGGCTAAAGTTGAGGAAAAGGTAGCTAATCTCAAACTGCAACGAACGTAAGAATCCTCTGTTAAACTTACTCAAAAAAGATCCTATGAATATGTATATATGATCAGATCAAAGAGGTCTAAGAAAAAAAATTTGTATTTTAAATAAGAATGCTGAGAATTTATACTTTGAGTGGTCCTTGGGCCACACCTTTAAAAATACTAAATTAAGATGTCTGTTTCTTATAGCCGAGTAATACTCCATGGTATACATATACCACAATTTACTAATCCATTCATGAATTGATGGGCATTTGGGTTGTTTCCACATCTTTGCAATTGTGAATTGTGCTGCTATAAACATTCAGGTACAGGTGTCTTTGTCACAGAATGACTTTTGTTCCTTTGGGTAGGTGCCCAATAATGGGATTCCTGGATCGAATAGATCTACTTGAATCTGTTTAAGGTATCTCCATAATGCTTTCCACAGGGGTTGCACTAGTTTGCAGTCCCACCAGCAGTGTATGAGTGTTCCTGTCTCTCCGCATCCACGCCAGCATGTGTTGTTTTGGGACTTTTTGATAAAGGCCATTCTCACTGGAGTTAAGTGATATCTCATTGTGGTTTTGATTTGCATTTCCCTGATGATTAGGGATGTTGAGCATTTTTTCATATGTTTGTTAGCCATTCTTATATCTTCTTTTGAAAAATTTCTATTCATGTCGTTTGCCCACTTTTTGATAGGGTTGTTTGATTTTTTCTTGCTGATTTTCCTGAGTTCTAAATAGATTCTTGTTATCAGTCCTTTATCTGATGTGTAGTATGCAAAAATTTTTTTCCCATTCTGTCGGTTGTCTGTTTATTCTCGTGACTGTTTTTGCTGTGCAGAAGCTTTTTAATTTAATCAGGTCCCATTCATTTATTTTTGCTGTTGCTGTGATATGGCATCTCTTTGGTTCTCCTAGAAAGAGTTGGAACCCATTCTATTAAGTGAAGTATCTCAAGAATGGAAAAACAAGCACCACATGTACTCACCAGCAAGTTAGTTTCCCTGATCATCACCTAAATGCACATTTGGGAATGACACCAATTGGGTATCAGGCGAAGGTGGGGGGTGGGGGGAGGGAATGGGTGTATACCTACAAGATGAGTGCGTTGCACACCATCTGGGGAATGGTCACGCTTGAATGTGCTGACTCGGGGAGATGGGGGGTGCGGGGAGGGGATGGGGGTATAACTACATGATGAATGCAATGCACACTGTCTGGGGAATGGACGCCCTTGAAGCTCTGACTCAGGGGGATGGGTGGTACATGGGCAATACATATAACCTGAACTTTTGTATCCCATAATAAGCTGAAATAAAAAAAAATAATAAGTAAAAATAAAAATAAAAAAATCTAAAAAAAAAAGATGTCTGTTTCCTATTTCTCAGCTCTAAGTATTTTTAATTTCAAAAGCAGAATAAATAATATTGATGATTATGTCTTACACTTTCCAATTCTTCCTTCTCTCTCATATTTGTACATATTCAAATTTTTATACTAGTCTTATGATCTGCAGATTTTAACCTTTATAAAGGTTATATCTGTTATATCGTAAGGTCAAATTCATCTTATCTATCTATTTAAATTGCTTTCCCTCCACTATGTGCTGGCATCCACATTAGGGAATGCAACAGAAACTAAAACAGGACATAATCTAATCTCATGGAGTTTCAGTCCATGGGAGAGCAACCTTAAATCATACAATTAAAGAGTAAAATTTATTTTATTTTTAATAACAATTGTATTATTACAAATAGTGCTACAGGAGTAAACAACGGGTTCAACTGACTTAATGAGTTTGTTTAAAAGGAAAACAAGAAAATGAAAAGTGTGCTTACCTAATCAAAGGAAGTTTTCTGGTATTTTGGTGAGTAATATCTTGCCTTTATATTTTATTTTATATTCAAACAGATCTTCCCCAATGTTTCATTTTGGAGAATGAATAAATTATTTTATAAATAATTTATATAGGAGAAATATATGGCTGCTAAATAAAATATGCTACTTTTTAGAAATACCAGTGATAGTTTAAGAGAAATATATTATCTCTGGTGTGTCAATAGTAACACTCTAATACAAAACAAAACAATACTAATTATGATAGTAGTAGAAATAGAAATATAAAATGACCATATTGCCCAAAGCAATCAACAGATTTAATATAACTTCTATCAAAATACTAATGACATTCTTCACAGAAATAGAAAAAAACCTTAACATGTGTATAGAACTACAAAAGACCCCAAATAGCCAAAACGATCCTGCAAAAAGAACAAAGCTAAAGGCATCACATTATCAAACTTCAAAACACACTACAAAGCTGTAGTAACCAAAATGGCATAACATACTACTGACAAAAAACAGACACATAGACCAACAGAATAGGGCACCCAGAAATTAATCTGTGTATCTACGGTCGACTTATTTTTGGCAAATGCACCAAGAACACTCACTGGGGAAAGAGCAGTCCCTTCAATACAAGGTGCTGGAAAAACTGGATATTAATATGCAGAAGAATTAAACTAGACCTCTTACCCTATACAAAAATCAAATTAAAATGAATCAAAGACCTAAATGTAAAACCTGAAACTATACAACTACAAGAAAAAAACATAGGGGAAATACTTCAAGACATTGGTCTTGGAAATGATTTTATGAATAAGACCTCAAAAGCACAGGCAACAAAGCAAAAATAAATAAATTGGATTTTATCAAATTAAAAAGTTTCTGCACAGCAAAGGAAACAGTGAACAAAGAGAAAAGACAACCTATGGAGTGGGAGAAAATATTTGCAAACTGTTCATCCAACAGGGGGTTAATATCTAGAACATACAAGGAACTCAAACATCTCAACAGCAAAGATAAAATCCAATTGAAAGATGGGCAAATGATCTTAACAGACATTTCTAAAAAGAAGGCATACAAATGGCCAATAAATAAAGGAAAAAAAAAAGTTCAACATCACTAATAACCACAGAAATGAAAACCAAAACCACAATAAAGTATCATATCACCCCAGTTAGGATGGCTATTACCAAAAAGACAAAAAATAACAATTACTGGTGAGGATGGAAAGAAAAGGGAATTCTTATTATACACTGTTGATGGGAATGTAAACTAGTACAGCCACTATGGAGAACAGTATGAAGTTTCCTCAGAAAACTACAAATAGAACTACCATATATCCAGCAATCCCACTACTGGGCATTTATACAAAGGAAAGGAGATCAGTATATTGAAGAGACATCAGTACCTCAGCATTTATTGCAGCACTATTCACAATAGTCAAGATATGTGGCTGGGCGTGGTGGCTCACGCCTGTAATCCTAGCACTCTGGGAGGCCGAGGCGGGTGGATCGCTGGAGGTCAGGAGTTCGAGACTAGCCTGAGCAAGAGCGAGACCCCGTCTCTACTAAAAATAGAAAGAAATTATATGGACAACTAAAAATATATATAGAAAAAATGAGCCGGGCATGGTGGCACATGCCTGTAGTCCCAGCTACTGGGGAGGCTGAGGCAGAAGGATTGCTTGAGCCCAGGAGTTTGAGGTTGCTGTGAGCTAGGCTGACGCCATGGCACTCACTCTAGCCCGGGCAACAGAGCAAGACTCTGTCTCAAAAAAAAAAAAAAAAAAAAAAAAAAAGTCAAGATATGGAATCAACCTAGGTATCCAACAACACATGAATGGATAAAGAAAGAATATATAATTAAATACTGTTCAATCATAAAAATAATGAAATATTATTTGCACCAACATGGATGGAATTGGAAGATATTATGTTAGGTGAAATAAACCAGGAACAGAAAGTTAAACACCACATGTTCTCACTCATATGTGGAAGCTTTAAAAAATGTTGATCTCATACAAGTAAAAGGTAGAATAGAGGATACTGGAGTCTAGGAAGGGGAAGAGGAAGGAGGAAAGAGGGAGAGATTTTTTTAAATGATACAAAATTACAGCTAGATAGAAAGAGTAAGTTCTAGTGTTCTTTACCACTATAGGATGACTCTAGTTAGCAATAGCATATTGTATATTTTCAAATAGCTAGAGGAAAGATATTGAATGTTCTCAACACAAAGAAATGATAAACTTTTGAGATGATGGGTATGCCAATTACCCAGATCTTATCACTATGCATTATATATATGGAACCATCACTTGTACACCATGAACATGTGTAATTATTATACATCAATTTAAAAAACAAGTAGAAATAATCACTTACATTTATGGAACTCACATTGCATGCCAATCTATGTGCTATACCATTTAGTCATTCTAACAACTATGAGATTCTTATTCTTTTCATTTTACAGATGAGAAAAACAAAACAGAAACTTGCAGTGATTAAGTCATGCAAGTTCTCACAGCTACTATGTGGTGAAACTGGTATATGAATCCAGGCAATAGAAGCAAAATACATTATTAAACATTAAAGGGACACATTATTTTTTCAGAATAAGTGAATAATTCTTTCAAAGTAAGAATGGCATGTCTTCATAATCAAAAAAATTAATAGGTAGACATGATCCCTTGGCCACTAATCACCAACCATTCCTTAAATCATCATCATTATCTACATTGACATCTTATATGTCCTTGTTTTGTGAGACAAGTAGCCTGATCTCCTTCAACATTTTACTACTCATTAGCCAAAAGTTATTTTTTTTAAGGAAGAAACATTACATCTCATGAAGCAATTTCTTTATATAAAGGCATTAGTTAACATCTATTCATCAGCTAAGAAACAGAAAATTATTTTTTAATCCACTCAACCAACACAAATGCCAATGGCACAATTTATAAACAGTGCTGAAAATCCATGGGGAAAACAAACAAGAATAAATATAGGTAGTAATGACAACATTAATTCACATTTATGGGTGCTATGTGCCAGACACTGTGATAAACGCTTTGGCTACATCATTTAATTTAATGACCAAAACAACTTTTAGAAATATTATTGTATCATGCACATTTAGAGAAACAGACTTAAAGAACTTAAACAATTGCCTGAGCTTGCCTAGATAGTAAGTGGAGTAACCAGATTTTCATCACAGATAGACCAGCTCCAGTATTTGTACACTTAACCATTACAGCTTACTGTTCCCAGTTGATTCTAACATTATTTTTCATGTATCAGAGGATATTATCATTCTAACATTGATAATTAGCAAAATGGTAAGTAATATTTAATATTTTTGTCATTATCATTATTATTTCTAGTAACAAAAACATAATTAGGACCTTTCCTAACTGTAGAAAATAAAAAAAATTCAATAATAACTTTAAAAATCTTTATGGACTTTTAAAATGTAACTTCACATATATCTAGTAACTGGAAATTTTTGATTTAAAGTAACTAACAAAATACTCATTCTTATTTTTAGTAACCTGAGGTTATCCTATGTTAGCTTGGTTTGGAAAAGTGGTTAAATCTATCCATCACTAAACTTTGATCCTCTAGAAACCATATGCAATTTTAGGATATCAGGAAAGGTTCTTTCCTATGAGTGAAAAATATTTAGTTCTAGATAAAATCTCCACACTTCATCCAGCGAATTCACCTTTTGCTTCCCAAAGTACTTAAATCCAGCCATCCCAAGATGACTGACTACAGTTAAAGAAGCTTTTGGCAGGGGAAGCCTTAGAAACAAGTTTTAGATTACTTCTCCCCACCCTAGTTGGTGAAATGGGAAAATTTTGTATTGACTGCAATCGTTCTGTTAATATACAGGGAGGGAGAAGCCATTTATTCAGCCAGATTCTTCTAACTTCAATTGTTCCCTAGAGTAAAAGACAGGCACTTTGAGAAACTCACTCACTTTTCCAGACCTCTTGGGAAGTTTGCAAGAACTGCTCCAATGCTAAATGGCACCCCAGTGAGCTCTGAAAATGCATGTACCTAACAAAGTACCCAACTCATTTTTTAGATGTAGCTTATACTTTAGAGGTGTATTTAATTTAATATTTTATTATGAGTTTCTCTTGGTAGCTCACTTTATAGCTCTTTAGTTGCTATAGCTACAAAATAATCTAGATTAGCATAGAGCATCCCAAGATAATAATGTAAAGAACTCTAAAATGTTTTCAACAATGGTGCAATTCCTTAGACTATGAAACATGGAAATACAGTCGCTTGAGTGCTAGATGCCTTTCAAACGTAATGTTATAAGAACTTTGCTTTTATTGTGGGAAAAGAACAAAGAACTCATACTTAAATTGTCATCCAATGGCTGACAAAATGAAAAGGGCCCAGCCCCAGATTCAATTAGCATATTTATTATATCTTATTGATCTTGCAGAAATGTTGACTTATGTTTAAGTAAATCTCATTATGTTTCTAGTAGCAGAATAGAAATTTCATCTCTTATATGTATGTCTATGATATATTTTCATTAATACTATAACAGGAAAATTTTATATGTAATGCCTAATATGTTAACAACTATTAGACATCTTAATATTAATATTCATTCCTCATCGGGCACTTTATTCTTTTATTAACTCTCCTTTACACCCTCCTCAAAATCTTTATTGCTTATTTGACTTACTGACACTTAACATTCATTAATTGGTTCTTTCTCAATTTCTCCTCTCCGCTTCCCACTTTCCTTCTCTCCAACTCCAGGCAAATACAAATTCATTTAGTTTTTTCAGTTATTTGTTCAATCAACTTGATTATCTACTATGAGCTATGCCACATATATGTTATAGATGCATATATTTATTATTTCCTCCAAATCTTTAAAGCAAATCATAGGAAAGTGCAGGGAATGAGTCTTTACCACCACAAACTCTGGAGAGCAATTCAAATTTGACGCATTAGCCACACTAAAATACACATAAATATTGAAATTTCTTGTCCCAAAGGCTCCCTAGAGCTAACCACCATTGAGTCAAACTGGATCAGATGACATCACTGTACTAGCCTATTTGGGGTTAGCTACCTCAGGATTACTCTAGTCCTAGGTGTCATTGCTGTAACCTAATAATAAACATTGTAATATCAATTTATATTTGAATGGACTTTAAGCTCTTCACAACACTTTTACATATATCATCTTATTTTATGTTCATGAAATGAACATAAAGTAATTCAAAGAAAAAAAAATCCTAGATAATGGGACCATTATCAAGGAAACTGAGACCAAGATAGAGTAAGAGACTTGCTCAAAACTCAATCAGTAAGTATTATAGCCTGGACTCGAATTCTAGTCAAAAGATGCTAACAAAATGCTACTATTTGGCTGATTTACACAACCACACTTAGACAGTAACAGTGGTTATCAAGTCTCCCTATCCAGGGGAGCCAGTGTGAGGGTGGGGATTTGGTTCTGTGTCAGTGCTTCTCAGAGGAAGGAGGTAGTAGGGCTGCACCACAGGTGAGCAGTACACATGAGAAAAAAAGTCATGAGCCTCTGACTGACTTCTAGCTTTCACCTTGGTTTTCTAACATCTTTTAGTCAGAGTCTTAACAATCATTCTTACACAAATTATCACACAGAAACAAAAGGAGACCCTATTTAAGAGTACCCTTCACTGGTCCTGTTACTTAACCCTTGCTACACTTCTCAACTCTCTTGATAACTTCTAAAGATGATCCTCCGGTTTGCTTTCATACTATCACTCACTCTTCATGAACAAGCAGGATAATTTGGAGTCCACTGAATTAAATAATTTTTTAAAAGTTTGCTAAAATAATAAATTGTACATATGTGTTTGAAAATTCAACATATGCCTCCTGCATTTTTGTCTACAACAGGAGTCAGCAAACTTTTTCTATAAAGGGACAGACAGTAAATGTTTTAAGCAAACTTTTTCTATAAAGAGAGAGACAGTAAATGCTTTAAGGTCTCTGTTGCAACCCCTCAATTCTGCCACTGTAGCATAAAAGCAGGTATAGACAATATGTAAGAGATAAATGGGCTACATTCCAATAAAACTTTGGCCAGATTTGGCTCACAGACCATAATTTGCTGACCCTTGGTCTATGTAAAGTCAGTGCTAACCACAGTACATTGTTTTCCACCAGCAAAACCCGCAGACTTTAAAAATAGGTTAATGTTTATAAATCCTCCTCATGGTCTTGCAGAGAAGGTCTAGATTTCTCTTCTATTTGAGGAATCTCATTCCTAATTTCTGGTTTCAGAGGGGAGGTGCCAGTTCATATTCACCATCCTCATAAATGGAAATGCTAATTACTGTCTACTTCACTGGAATTTTATACTTTTGAAATTGTCTATAAAGCATTTTTTCCACTCAGTCTAGAATTTTTTATTCTCTTTGATTTTCTAATGCACACAAAAGAATTCCTCAAGCCCCTACATCATGTTCTCAAGAATGGCCACCGGATTCACCTTTATAACACACAATGGTCACTTCTACTTCCTAAATTACATCTCCTTATCCTCTTCCTTTGTGCATTTCCCCAATCCCTAATATTACACCATGCCTAAACTATCCATTTAAGTAACTAATGTCTAAATATTTTATTTTAGAGTTTACAGTTCTAGCATATAAATTCCTTAACCCAGTGAGTAGGCTCCTCCAAGAAATTCTTTATTTGTTGAATTTTCAAACCTATAACATAGGTAAAGTGCCATCTGCTTAGTGTTTGACACATAAAACTCATTCATTTACCTGAAATTAGCGTTACTCCTACACCAAAAACACTTGTTTTCCCTGGGATCCCAAACAGAAAGAAAGCAAGATGAATAAGGATGCATAGCAGCTACTCAATTAGGGGAGTTTTCTGCTAAATAAACCATAATTCTGCCAACATGGAGGCCTTCAGCCAAGCAATGCTTGAGGGCTTCATTCCTCTCAATGTACGTACTGACCAGGAAAGCTAAAGAAGAATACCTAAATCCTTGAAATTATAATCACTTTCTTTTAACCTTTTAGCTTAGATAATTATGGAAATAGAAGACATATACCGACAAAATATCACATACTTTTACTCAAGTAAAAGTGCCAGCAAGGAGAAAATAAACCAGTGTGGTGATTTTCACAAAGGAATAAAAAGCATTCATAACCTGATCACAAATATCAAAAATCTTACATTAACCCAAACTTTCAGGCTAACCAGAAGCATCTAAAGCCACTTCATAAATAGCTCTCATTCTTATTTGTAAAGGACATATTTTTCATAAGCTACTTTTTCAAAGTGGCATAAAATATAAATACTTCTTGTTAAAAAGTATGCAACAACTGACCAATAAATTTGAATACTCCAAAATCCAACTGTTTATCTATTATACATATGAGAAAATCACCATTAGTGGCTGCAAGTTACTAGTGTCTTTTTGCTTTTTTGTGCATCTTGTCTACTTGGATTTTGTTACCTGAATCTCCTGGAAGTATAAAACTAAGTCAGAGAGATCAGCACTACACCTCTACATGTGTAAACATTTCTGATGCCCTCAATTGCTATGTATTTAAGATTTAAGAATAAAACTTTGACATTCAAAACATGTACATTTATTTTTACTTACAAATACGTTGTTTTTAAAGTTAATTTGGACTAACTTGAACAGCTTGCTTATTTATTTTTTGTATGTTGTTTGTTATCATACTACATGAAAGGAAGAATCTGAGTGGCTTTATACATATGATACATATGATAAAATTTTAAAATACAAATAAATATATAAAAACAGAGCCAGAGAAAATCCATATGAATAATGGAGGCTGAAGTGAAAGGAAAAAGAGTACCGATATTTAAGATCCTCATTCCATACAAATTACTAAAGTTGTCAAAGAATTTGACTCTCAGTTTTTTGGAGTTAGAGCTAAAAGAGAAACATGATTGTCAGTGCTCTTCAGGAAAAAATGCTATTTGTCAGGAGGTGCAAAGAAGTGTATACCATTTCATAATGACAGTAGTAATAGCAATAATACTACTAATGATGGACTATTAATATGTGCCATTGTATTTCATGCCTCATATGCATTAATTCATTTAATTTTCACAATAACTCCAGAAAATAGTCATTACTATCCCCATTTGATAGGTGAGAAAACTGAGGACCAGAGGATAGAGAAGCTTAGTAATTTACTCAAGACCCCACAGCTGGTAAATGGCTGAACTGGGATTATGAACAAAGACAGTCAGCTCCAAAGTCCTGACTCTTAACCACATGTTGTACAACATCTCTTATCCCTTAGATCTAAAAGAAATGCACGAGTTCTTCAATAGATAACTGAGGAATGTACTAAAAGTTACCTCTATCAACAGTTGCATAAGGCAAGTGTTTCTTAAAGCATCTCTCTAGTCAAGGTACAACTCTGAAACAAAATTCGCAGGGACCATGTATATAGAGGCTATGGTGGGGCTAGTATGAGCAAAAAAACTTAAAGAAGCTCTTCACACTGTTATTCTTTGCAATATGTAACCGTCACTAGTATCTTAACTCAGGTAACTAACTATATTTAGACCAATTTACCTTTAAAAGTGATCTGATCTAACCATTGAGCTAAGTGGGCAGAGGTAAACTAGTCACCCAATGTGGGATTCAAACCCACAGCCCTGAGATTAACAGTCTTATGTACATGGAGCATAAAGAATAATGAAATAATGTCTTTCACAGCAACGTGGGTGGAACTTGAAGCCATTACCCTAAGTGAAGTATCTCAGGTGTGGAAAAATAATTACTGCATGTATTCACTTATAAGTGGGAGCTAAACAATGGGTATACACGGTCATAGAGTGATATGATGGACTTTGGAGACTCAGAATGGGGGAAAGTAAGAAGAGGTTGAGGGACCAAAAACTACCTATTGGGTACAATGTACACTATTTGGGTGATGGATACTCTAAAACGCTGAACATCACCACTATATAATTCATCCACGCAAAAACAAACAAACAAACAAACAAAAAACAAAAAACAAAAAAACACTTGTGCCCCCTAAATCTGTTGAAATAAAAAATAATAGTAAAGTAGTGCACGTTTTTTTTCTTTAAAGTGATCTCAGAGGTATTTTTAAGTACTTAGAAAATTCTGTGTTTTTTGCTAAACCTCAAGTATTGCACTGTCTTCCTACACACTAATTCAGACTTTTTTTCCTCAAAAATGCAAAATAACCTGATAAACTGATCCATTTTAGGAATGTAAATAAAGTCTTGAGGATTAAGAATAAAAGATATACCATGTAGCACATGGCATATGTTTTACTACCACTAAAATGATACATGGCATATATCTTAGGGTTTAGACTTCATATTGTATTTTTTAGAGTGTTTGATAAATGGAGAAGTTACACATGTGCTTATTACATTACATCTGCAAATACTCATATTTTATATTTCTGAGGAGAGAGTGGGTATTACAGTTTTCAGTTTATTGTTAACCTTACGAAATCCTTCTGTTATTTATGTCCATTTGTACATGTTGACGTGATGAAAAGGTGACCAAGGGATGCTCTAGCAGAACCAATTACTTTCCCTTCTGGTCTCCTCTTCTGCTAATTACCTTACTGATACTGGCTGTATTTTGTTTAGTGAAATTGGACAGTTCAGCCTATGTCTGTCACTTACTCTGCTGATTCCATGTCATTCTCATCCCTGTCACTCCATGGTGATTGGCATAGCACCTCGACCATACTAGGTGCTTGGGAAATGTTGGTGGAACTAGATTAAAAGTCTAATATTTACATTTCTTTCTAGAATTCAAGACACGATGATATATATTTTTAAAAAGAGATAAGGATATGTTTCTACACACTGATTACCAGATATCTCCCTATTCCTTTCCTTAAGAATTAGAAAGCTCAATCCCTACTAAACAGGTTGAATCATATTTAACCCAAAAAACTATGGAATTAAGTAACAATGCTCAGTAGGGAGATTTTCAGTGGATTTGCTGAGACGATAAAAATCTTGGAGTCAGTAGTTGCAAATTCAGTAACCTACATAAAAGGAAGAATGAACTTAAGAAAAAGATAGCATAAGATGGTTGAAGGCATATGTTTTGCTGAGTGCACCCAATCACAGTTTAATGAGAAATCAAATATAAAATTCCTCTTACACCTGAGTGCTTAAGGTAAAACACTAAAATAGCTAACAGATGCTCAAAATTATTTGCACACTCATCTTCTTGGGCATATATATCTCCCTGGCAAAGAAATATAGTATGGAATACTGGGTACTGAAACTAATGAATAGAACTACAGAGGCAAAAACCAAACACAATATATCACATAAGTATAAAAAATGGGGCTATTTTTTTTTTAACCAGCCATGCGCATGCACACCTCAATCCATTTTACTTCAAGTGTAATCTGTACCCAGAAATAATATTTACATTGTCACATGGGAATATTTCAAAAGAAAGGATCCCTGCTTTGTCAGTCTACATATAGTAAACATAGGCTTGGCTGGGAAAAAAAAATAAGACCTTTCTAGAGTGTGGCTTTATTAACAGGTGAGTCTTATTCTCAAGTTTCTAAAAGGTTGGCAAAGGGAGAAGGCCAAAGACATAAGCTCATGTGGAAACAAAATTTACCACTAAAAGGCAATATTTAGAATCAGTTACTTAACTGCAGGAAGCCAGAAGAGACACTTTGGTCAAGGACGACTTTTTGGAGAAGAACCGAGCCAGACCTGTAGGAAGTGATTTATTTTTCATTAAGGAAGGAGAAACTCCATAGAAGTAATAACACAGAGGTGAGTATGACAGTGGGAATTAAGACAGGCAGTGACCAGTGAGGATACTGGGATAAACTGAGTATGAGTTGTGCTGGGGGGAAATGGACGCAATATACATTCCTGAATAAGAGAACTCAAGCAATCAGTGAACTAAACAAGTTCAGACTATTCTTTTTGAGAATAAAAAAAAAAAAAAAAAGAGAGAGAGAGAGAGAGGAAAGACAGAGAGAGAGAGAGATTATTCTAAAATGCTTGTTTTTTTTTTTTTTTTTAAGTAATTAACACTATGCTGGCTACATAGCATTTAAACAAATACTTGTTAGCTCACTAATTATGTGTCCAGCAGCCTGAGCGGACTCCTGACCAAAAGACACCTGGATACATCCATATGAATACTGTCAAGGAAAAGGTACTAGTTAGTCAAGTTATCTAATCTTTGAAAATTTGAAAATTGGTTAGATAATATGCACAAAAATGCATCCATCTTTCATTTTCCAAAATAAATTCCATAATGGTTTTCAAAAGAATTTATTTTGGAAAATGAAGGAAAAAAAGGGGACTTTTATGATAACAGCCTAATAAAGATGTGCACTAATTTAAGGACAACAGGCATATATAAACATTGAGGAAAGGCAAAGAAGTTATAACTTACTTTAATAAAAGTCAAGGAAGTGATGAGGATTTGAGGCAGAGGCATGAAATCACATTTCAAATAAAAGTTTTAAATGGATTTTAAATAACTTTGCCAGAGAGAGTGTCTGGTTTTCATGAAGTAGCACAAATATTAGGCCTAAATCAATATTGCTTATGGCAGTAAAGAAGAAGCAGTTAAGGAAAAAAATGTTTATGCTTGTATTCATTTGTTTTATTTTTTTCTGCAAATCTTGGGATATTGTCCTATATTCTTAAATTATTGGTAATGCTGCTACTGAATATTTGATTTTCTTTCACACTTTTCCCCACTGGAAACTTTCTAAAAACCTACTGATTTCCTCCCCCTTAAAATAAGGATAATACAAAATTGAACATAGAAATTCCTTGAAAATATTTTCAATTTTATAAGGTACACAGTTGTCACATAACTTGCTCAATGATAATAATTAAATCAGCTAGTTGCTAGTAAAATGTGTCTTCTCTTTGCCTAATACAAGATTTACAGCTAGTCTTCCTCCACACTCAGGCAGAATGTTGGCGTACCCTTGTTATTATGCCCACAAAATAATTCTCCATTAATATCTCTTGTTTGGATTGTTTATGACAAGAGAGAGCTCTGAGTTTTAATTACACTCTTTCTATCAGGTGATTTTCTTCCAAGTCAATGACTGAAATTCAATTAGTTCAATCAATAAAGAACTAGTTCTAAGTGGGTCTCAAGGTTAATCTTACAGTTCAAAACAACTATAAAAACCAAGCATTTTTTTTTTAAAAAAGTACTGATTTCAAGTTTTTATATTTCATTTCTTTACATAATACTCATGACTAAACCTTGCCTCCTCCTACACTGGCATTTTATTAAAATGAAATTACAATGGATTTTTTACTACATTACATTAATCAAGTCATTAGACATGTTCTCCCAATCAAAGTTAATCACTCTTCTCCATGGGTCAAACTCTTCATTGTGATGTAACGGGACTTATCACAGGGCACTGTCACTCTCTGTGCACATTCACCTCCCTTTCTAACTGTATTCTTTGTACATTTACCACCCTTACTAACTATGCTAAATTCTTGATACGTAGTGCATTACCTGGTACTTGGTAGGTACATGATATACAGATATACATTTCTAAATAAGGGAACTCAAACAATCAGTGAATCAAACAAGGTCAGACTATTCTCTTTGAGCCAAAAAGAGAGAGAGAGAAAGAGAGAGAGATTAGTCTAAAATGTCTGTCTCTCCTTTTTTTTTTTTTTTTGCTAGTATTTAACACCATGCTGCATACACAGTCAGCATTTTAAACAAATACTTGTTGGCTCACTAATTAAGTATCCAGCAGCCTGAGTGGACTCCTGACCAAAAGAGACCTGGACACATACATATGGCCAATGTGAAGGATAAGGTACTAGTTAGTCAAATTATCTAGTCTTTGAGTATTTGAAAACTGGTTAGATAATATGCACAAAAATGCATCTATTCAAGGGAATTTATTTCAGAAAATGAAGGAAAAAAGAGGACATCTATGGAAACGGGCTAATAAAAATGTCTACTAATTTAAGGACAACAGGGTACTATATGTTCCTTTAATATTTTTTTAAATTTATTTTTCAGTAAATTGCAATAATGAGTACCTGATTAAAATTACCTTTCCATTTGAGAAATTAAATAATAAATATAAATGAATATTACAGTCACCACTTTTGGATAACACTCTCATTTAAAGAATCTTATTGAAATAAATCTTCAATGTTATGACTAAAATGCAGATACAGCAGTTACAAATAATCCTTATACAGTATAAAATTATATCCAAATATAAAATATTTGTAGATAAATTTTAATGTTCAAAGAATAATCTTACTCTAGAAATTCAGATCTATAAATATCTACATTCATCTTATTTATTTATTTTTTTATCTCTTTTACCTTTTATTACCATTTATTTTTATGTTTATTTTTTATTTCAGCATATTATGGGGGTACAAAAGTTTAGGTTATGTATATTGTCCTTGCCTCCCTCCACCCCCCCCAAATCAGAGCTTCAAGCGTGTACATCCCCTAAATGGTGTGCATCTCACTCATTATGTATGTATATACCCATCCCCTCCCCCCCCCGACACAACTGCCCGACACCCGATTAATGTTATTCCTAAATGTGCTCATAGGTGATGATCAGTGAAACCAATTTGATGGTCAGTACATGTGGTGCTTATTTTTCCATTCTTGAGATACTTAGTAGGATGGGTTTCATCCAGCTCTATCCAGGAAAATACAAGAGGTGCCAGATCACCATTGTTTCTTATAGCTGAGTAGTACTCCATGGTATATATATATATATCACATTTTATTAATCCACTCATGTATTGATGGGCACTTAGGTTGTTTCCACTTCTTTGCAATTGTGAATTGTGCTGCTATAAACATTCGAGTGCAGATGTCTTTTTTATAGAATGTCTTTTGTTATTTTGGGTAGATGCCCAATAATGGGATTGCTGGATCAAACGGTAGGTCTACTGGTATCTGTTTAAGGTATCTCCATTTTAAATGATATAAAAATATTTACATAGTTTTTAGTTTAAACTCAACCGCCACACATAAGACTAAAAACCTGAGAATTAAATAGTCAATCTGAGGCAAGTAATTTCAGAATGCCCAAAATCTCTGTGATCTCATGAGGTTATAGGTCAAAAAATTATAACAGACATTTATATATGAAGCTATATATTAACATTAGGAGAGCTACCTGGATCCTTAGCAAAAAATAATTTGTATAATATTTATGTTTTCCTATGAAACACTAACTTTTTTAGCCAAAGGTTACAACTTCATGTGTCCACAGAAATTCAAATAGTCTATTCTTTCTCCTTCTTCTGTTATAAATTTATATCCTCCTTCCACCCATAACCAATACACCCCTCACTTGCCCTACTGCAACTGGAACAATAGCCTCCAACCTGTCTTCCTAATTCCAGCATCAACAACCTATTTAAACTGCCCTCTACACTCTGTTAGAAATTTCTGGCTAAGGCATGGATCTGATCATATCAATTTCCAGTGTTATATCACTGTCTACAGAAATCTGAACCCCTTATTTAGCATCTTCAAGTGACATACGTGATTCCTTAGAATTTTGTAACACATCTATTATAGGATGATTAACATAGTATAATAGTTACCTATATTCATAGCACCTTGGGTAGGTAGAACTTTGAGGAAAATGACTGTCTTATTGATCAATTTATTTCTAGAATTGAATATATAGTAAGTGTTTAATAAATGTTTGTCAAAATCAATCCGGAATGCAGGAATGTTATTCATGGTTAAATTTAGATATAGTGGCATTACTACCCATTCAAGTTACTACTAATTTGAGTATAGCTAGGCCAACAGTCTTACCCATGTACCTTAAATACATTTCACTAATAGATACTAAAAGATTATCATTAAACAAGTAGATTACCCATAAAGAAATCTGAATTTAAAAAATGGTCTACTTCAACAATCTGGTGCATCATTAGAGTGGGAGAGGGAAAAGCACGGAGAGGGAGAAGCAGGGAGAAATAGAAAAGGGAGAACATTAGTGAAATGTGTATCTTACATAACGTCATGACCCCTAACCCAGTGAGATACACATTGTGATAATTTCTTATTACTGTTCTGTGAATTTGCTGAGATGTATGCCTAACCCTAAATCCACTTTGACGAAATGTGTGTTTCAATCTGGAAGACTTCAGTTTAACTTTGCTGTAAATCTCATTTCTAACACTTAGTGGTTGCCTTTAGCTGTATTAAACCTGTCAGCAGACAAAATGGATGACCTCCTCCCTTACTGAAACCATACAATGACTCATATTGTTTACCAAAAAAAAGAAAAAGTGAGTGGCTTTATTAAAACAGCACCAATTACAATTCCCTGATGGCTCATTCATAGTATCTCCACTGATGGATGAGAAAATGTTCCCTTCACAGATTGCAATATGCTTTTTGAACATTTGTGGAGACTCAGCTTAATAAAAAGGAAGGAGGAAAACAGAAAAAAAAAAAAACAATAAATTGGAAACCCCTGATTACTGAGAATAGGGGAAAAATAAATAATGACGTGAACCTTGTAAACACTTAAAGGAATCACATCCAGGTCAGTGCATGTTATAACTTTGATAGAGGCCAATCTCACTGGGGTTAGGTGATATCTCATTGTGGTTTTGATTTGCATTTCTCTAGTGATTAGAGATGTTGAGCATTTTTTTATATGTTTGCTGGCCATTATTCTGTCTTCTTTTGAAAAGTTTCTGTTCATGTCCTTTGCCCATTTATTGATGAGGTTGATGTTGAGAAGACCCTTTCAGACATTGGCCTAGGCAAAGAATTTTTGAAGAAGACCCCCAAAGCAATCACAGCAGCAACAAAAATAAATAAATGGGACCTGATTAAATTAAAAAGCTTTTGCACAGCAAAGGAAACTATCATTAGAGCAAATAGCCCCCAGAATGGGAGAAAATATTTGCTCTCTACATATCCGATAAAGGGCTGATAACAGGAATCTATCTAGAATTTTAAAAAATCGACAAGAAAAAATCATTCAATATTTTCAAAGAATACAATATATTATTAACTATAGTCACCATGATGTACAATAGACCTGTTGAACTTATTCCCCTTAACTGAAATTTTGTAGCCTTTGACCAGATCTCCCACCTCATACCCAACCACCCCAGCCCTTGGTAACTACCATTCTACCCTCTACTTCTATGAGATCAACCTTCTTAGCTCCCATGTATAAGTAGATCATGCAATATTTGTCTTTCTGTGCCTGGCTTATATCACTTAACATGATCTTCCCCAGGTTCATCCATGTTGTTGCAAATGAGAGGATTCTATTCTTTTTATGACTGAATAGTATTCCATTGTGCAGATACTTCTATTATTGTTCTTCTATCATGACATTGTAATTTTACCACCCTGAGTTTCTTAAGGATATAGATTGTGTTTCCATATTTGTACCAATGCCTAAAATGTAGACTTTCTATAAATGATCTTTTGGTAAATAATAAATAAATGAAGTTCATACAATTTTCATTCTAACGATGAACTTAACACAATGTACTTGTCTTCTTTCATTCCTTGATGTTTTTTTTACTCTTTAACATATTTATACTAAAAACATTTATGCTACATTACATGTAGAAAAAATAACATAGACATTTGTATGGAGTATTATGTCAAATATGCAATTTTAAAAATCATACAAAAATATTGGGAGGAAATGTTTCCAAATGTTAGGAATTACTTCTGGTATTTGATTGCTGGAATTTATTTTAATCTTCTCTTCTTGTTAACTTGCAATTTTTCTATAATAAATATATAATATTTTTGTAATCAGGGACAATTCTTTATTAAAATCCCATTATATTCTCATCATTCTGATCAATACAGCTGTAATAGGCATCTACTCTTACAGCAACCACTTCTATGAGCAAGACTTGGATCTTAGTTTCCCATACAATCACACATTCCTCATTCTAAATAAACCAAATCATTACCAGTCTATGTATTTAAATGGTACAGCTAGAATATATTCCGCTATGTATCGGCAATGTATTTAAACTAAATAAAATGACAGTTACAAACCAACAAAACAAGAATGATATGTTTAAATAATATAAATGTTCAAGGTGTGAGATTTTTAAATAAAGGTGAAAATGTATGTCATATTTCAATCAGTGTTATAAATCAGTGCTTAGTTTGTAAAAAAAAAAATGCACAATCTAGAAAGAGCACAAAAAACATAGTTACAATAACACCATATATACCATATACTAAACAATATAGGAGAAATAAAAAGAGGCAAAAATAAGTAAGTTAAATAACAGGTCAACTAATGCCTTAGAAGTTGAGGACTAGATTTTATTTAGAATATTAAATGAATATTGTTCCACCATAAAATGAAGACTTTCTTTCAATCATAAATTATAACCTCATAATGTGTAAGGCAGAGATAACCTTATTTTTTTTTTTTTTTTGCTTTTTCTTAAATAGCATTGTAAATTATTCTATTTGTTTGATTGTTCTAAGATTTCCACAGTACAACTTCATTCTTAGGAAATGAACCTTTATGTCAAATAAAATTGAGTTCAAACTCTGCTTAAAAACTTAATTGTATCCTAAGCAGTTACTCAACTGCTCTATACTTTACTTTCCCTTCAATAGAGTGGAAATAATATCTAAATCAGGGCAATTCTAGTAGGATTACATAAAACATTGTGTGTAAAATAACTAATGCAGTGCATTTAGCAGGTGGTACAGGGGCAAACCAACCCTCCACACTTACAAGACAAGATTAAACCAATGGAAAGTATGTGATACCAAACTTTCCTAATTCCAGACAAATAAGCTATACTAAAGAAAGCCCACAAAAAGTGTGACCCATATTCATGCAATACAATGTATCATAAATATGATCATCTAGAAAGGCCTTCTCACTCTCAGCAAACTCACAAACTTGCTACAAAGAAGAGCATTTGAGACTATGGTAGAAACCAATCAATCTTCCAGAGCCTATCTTGTAGCTACACATATAAAAGTTACAACTGCAAATTGAATTTTTTTCATCTGAGTTAAAAAGGCAGCCCAGTATTAGTGGATTCTCAGAAGAAACATCTAGGATATGTGGTAACAGATGAAAGTAAAAAGTAAGAATATTGTGCAGTTCAGGAAGGAATGTTTCAGGTGATGAGGTCATAAAATTATCCATGTAGAAGACAATACATTATGCAAGTGGGTATGTGTGTTTCCACGTGTGCATGTATGCGTGTGTGTGTGAGTGCATATGAGAGAGAGAAAGAGAAGGACAAGACAGAGAGAGAGTGAAACTGATTGCAATATATCCTCAATTCTTCAAATATTCTTTTAACTGTGACTTTATGGCTATGCCCATCAATAAGCAGAGTGCATTTATAATCCCTTTGAATCTAGGCTACCCTTGTAACTTGCTGTAGCCAATAAAATATGGTAGAATGATGGGGTGCCTATTTTGAACCTTGATTTCAAGAGATATGGCACTCTTATTGAGAGTCCTGGATCACCATGACACATGTTGGATAATCATAGGCAATTTAGCCCAATCACTCTCTTCATCCCAACTGACAGTCAATAGTCGGACATGTGAGTAAGGCAACCCAGAATGGCTATCTAAGCTCAGATGGATAGGTAAGCCACCCCAGATTAGCCTAGCCTGGTTCAGAACACATGAACTTCCCAGAAAACCCAAAGATTCCTAGGCAATTGTAAATGTTTATTATTTGAGGATAAATTTGGAGTAGTTTGCCACACAGCAATAACTAGATACGTTGTTTGATGGTAAAAGTACCACATGGAAAGAAATGCAGATTCTAGTAAATTTCATGGTTAACTGAAAACACTCAGGCCTCATTACTTCTGTGACCCTTGTCCTGAAGAAACAAGAAAGTTAACCTTTCATCTCTGAACTCCTTAAAGTCTAAATGATTGTCTTATCCGTCCGTCTTTGAAGCTCAAATCTTGCTTGTAGTGTGGTGCAGTGGTTAAGAATGTGGGCCCAGAAATTATATTTACTCAGTTTGAAACCTAAGTGAGTGAACTTAGCTAAATTTTTTAATGTTTATAAACTCAAATTTCATAATTGCTAATATTGGAATAATGTTATCTGCCTAATATGGATTAAATAATGTATCATAATGATCGATGCTGGTGCACAGTAAGAATAATTGTGTTAATTACTATTATTAGATTCTCAAAAAGATATTTCCAAAATCAACCCTTAAAATGGGCAAGCAGAGAACTTTGTGGTCTTTATCATCTCTGGTCCTACAATTATATACTTCATTATGTAATCCTCAGAAACCTATTATTTGACTAGTCATACTTACAATGACTACTTGTTGAATTGAGGATGAGGAAAACATAGTGACAGATTTTACATGAAGACTGTCAGCCTGACATCTTTGAACTCATTTACTTCGGTATATTAAACACCAGAAAAATGCATCATTTTGAAAGACAAATGTAAAAACCTAGTGGATGCTTCAAGCCACTTAACATATGTGTTTAAATATATAAATCAGTAGATGGATTGGTGTGAGGGGTAAGACCCTCCTTTCTCCTCAAGCAAGTTTCAGCCTCAGTTATTCTCCAAGACTGTGTTAAACAGTATTGGATTATCCAGCATCTAAATACACGGAGAGATCCTACCGAAAAGAAGCTTTCAATTTTTCTTGAAAAACTGACATCCACACATTTCATGCCCATTTCCCAGAACTTCTGGACAGTATTTACAATCATTAGACTGGTTTAGAAAAATTTTTGCATCAATTAGCTATTAAGCTTACAAAAGTTAAGACTTAGTACTGGCTGGTGTTAGGCTTTAAATGTGTTTTCTTTTTTTGTTTTTATATCAGCATATTACAGGGGTACAAATGTTTAGGTTACATATACTGCCTTTGCCCCACTTCAATCAGAACTTCAAGCATGCCCATCCCCGTGCATCACACCCATTAGGTGTGAATATACCCATCCCCTCCCGCCCCCTTCCACCTGCCCGACACCTGATGAATTTTATTACCATATGTGCACTTAAGTGCTGGTCAGTTAAGTCAGTTAATACCAATTTGATGGTGAATATATGTGGTGCTTGTTTTTCCATTCTTGTGATACTTCACTTAGAATGGGCTCCAGCTCTATCCAGGATAATACAAGAGGTGCTAGATCACCATTTGTTGTTTGTGGCTGAGTAGAACTCCATAGTATATATATACAACATTTTATTAATCCACTCATGTATTGATGGGCATTTGTGTTGTTTCCATATCTTTGCAATTGTGAATTGTGCTGCCATAAAGTCTAGTGCAAATGTCACTATGATAGAATGTCTTTTGTTTCTTTGGGTAGATGCCCAGTAATGGGATTGCTGGGTCAAATGGTAGTTCTACATGTAGCTCTTTGAGGTATCTCCATATTACTTTCCACAGAAGTTGTACTAGTTTGCAGTCCCATCAGCAGTGCATGGGTGTTCCTATCTCTCCACATCCATGCCAACATTTATTGTTTTGGGACTTTTTGATAAAAGGCATTCTCACTGGAGTTAAGTGATATCTCCTTGTGGTTTTGATTTGCATTTCCCTGACGATCAGAGATGTTGAGCATTTTTTCATGTTTATTGGCCATTAGTCTATCTGCTTTTGAAAAGTTTCTGTTCATGTCCTTTGCCCACCATTGATAGGGCTGTTCGATTTTTTCTTGCTGATTTTACTGAGTTCTATATAGATTCTAGATCAGCCCTTTATCAGATTTGTAGCATGTGAGTATTTTCTCCCATTCTGTAGGTTGTCCGTTGGCTCTCATGATAGTTTCCTTGGCTGTGCAGAAGCATTTTAATTTGATTAGGTCCTGTTGATTTATTTTTTTTGTTGCTGTGATTGCCTTTGGGGTCTTCTTCACAAATTCTTTCCCTAGGCCAACGTCTGTAAGAGTTTTTCCAATATTTTCTTCTAGAATTCTTATAGTTTTGTGCCTTCTGTTTAAGTCTGTTATCCACCATGAGTTGATTTTTGTGAGAGGTGAAAGGTGCAGATCCTGTTTCAGTCCTCTATATGTGGCTATAAACAGGTGGAAAACTATACCATGCTCATGGGTTGGCAGAATCAACATTGTTAAAATGTATATACTACCCAAAGTGAGCTACAGATTCAAGGTAATCCCTATTAAAATACCAACATCATTTTTTGCAGATCTAGAAAAAATAATTCTACACTTTGTATGGAACCAGAGAAGACCCCATATGGCAAAAGAAATCTTAAGCAAAAAGAACAAACTGGGAGGCATGACTTTACCTGACTTCAAGCTATACTGCAAGGCCATAGTAACTAAAACAGCATGGTACTGACATAAGAAAAGAGACATAGACCAATGGAACAGAACTGAGAACCCAGATATGAAATCATCCTCATATAGCCATCTTATCTTTGACAAAGTAGACAAAAACATACACTGGGGAAAAGAATCCTTATTCAATAAATGGTGCTGGGAAAATTAAATGTGTTTTATGTAAGGAAAAAAGCAAAAGATTGCTGGTATTTTATGGAGTGATAGTGCAAATTCTTATGTACTGACTTAAGTCCTATTTTAGGCCTTCCAAGTGTAGTCAAATATACTTTAAATTGTGGCACATTTGTAAAGATATTTGTCATTTTTCTAGGGCAAATTCTTATTGTATCATAAAAAAGATCTGAATGATATAAAATGCCTCTACATTGAGATACTGGCCCCAAATTAAGTAATTCATGAATTCCACAATGCATATTTTTACTATTTTTAGTTTAAAGCTAATCTTAGACTTAAAGAAAAGTTGCAAAAGAGAATGTATATACCCCTCACCCAGATGTCTCTAAATTTAATTCAGATTTCAATAGTTTTCTATTAATGTCTTATTTCTGTTCATTGCCTTTTCTCCTTAGTTTTCTCCAACCTATGATAGTTTCTCAGTCTTACACTGTCTTTCATGACCTTGTGACTTCTGTAGAGTACCTCTTCTTTGTAGAATGTCCCTCAGTTTGGATTTTTCTGATGTTTTCCCATGATTAGATCCTTCTCATTCCATTATATCAAGAGGCTCATGACGTAGATATATCTTACTAATGGTCATGTTAACACTGTTCACTCAGTTAAAATGGTATCGGTGGTGTTTTCCCACTGTAAACATTTTCCCTCAGTAATTAATAAATATCTTAGGAAGATACTTTGAGGCTAGGCCCATTACCACCTTCTTCATCTTTTGCTCACCAAATTTAGCAACTGGAATGAACCATATCAGTGGCAATTATTACTAACATGGGTGTTTTTAAAACATTTTAACATAATGTATAACCAGGATGCATCCTTAAATTGCTGACCCCACACTGTTGCTATCAGCCGGCTAGCAGTCATGGCGTAGGTGTCATTGCACATGAATAAACTTGTTTCTTATTTCTGGTGTCATGACTAGTCAAGGGCTACCCTTCTATATGTTAACTAACAAACTATACATTATTTGAAGAAGAACTGTGAATCCTGGTTGCCATATGAAAATCTCCTATTGACACTAACTAGTACGATCAAGAATGTGCCCACAACAAAAACAATAGAATGGGTGTCAGCAACTGTGAAGAAAATCAGGTACACAAAAGATAGGCACATTTCCATGATATGGTTCATTTCAGTGACTATGATGCATAGAAAGTAATGAAGTGTTGTTTTTGTTTCTGTTTTTTAAAATCTGTATCTGTGACACGGAAGCAAATGTAATTAACAATGTCAGACTTAAACTTTCTTAATGAATTTTGGGAATGTCTTAATTTATTTCCTTATTTTTTATAGACACCAAAATTACATATAATTTTTAAAACTACATAAATTAACAAAGCTCTTTCAATAAGTATGAAATTCAAAGTGATAAACCACTGCGTCAGTATTTATTTGATACTGTTTATTCTTTCTTCAGCATCTTTGGTATACATAAAAGAATGAGATGTATTTTAATCATTGGCCCTAGTTTCAATTACGTCGTGAAGTACTGAATTACAGGTGACTCTGATTTTTGGTGGAGATTAGGACCGCATTTGGCCAGAATCTCAGATGTGCTGAGTTTTGTTCCTGAAGTAGTTCCCTGTCCAAAGGTTCTAAAGCCAATTAGCAGTGAAAGTGGTAGGCCCATATTTAGCCCTCTACTAGGCAAACAGCAAAAGGGAAACTTGTAGGTTGGTGCACAAACCCTCATAATTTTAAACATTTCCAAATAAAAGTGCATTTGGTCCACAAATATGCTTCATAGAGGAAGGAGATTAATACAGCAGGCATATTCAATGGCTCATTTACAGTTTCTAGTACACATTTCTGAACTGAACACAAAGGAAAGTCAAGTGTCTATTTTTAAGGTTATCTGCCAAATGCAGAACAATGAGTTGTAGTCTGACTTTCTTGATATAACTGAAGGTTCATCCAATGTTTCTGGGACACAGTTCCCTCGTCTGAAAAATGAGGTAAGTGGATACATTTTTTTTTTTTAATTTAGACAACTACTTTTTAAAATGTAATGGACTGGAATAAAACCATCAGTTTGCAACTAACATACTAAAAATAACTTTTCTTTATGAAACTTTTGAGTGTATGCATATATGCGTCTATATGCATAATGTCTCAATTTAACTTAATGTCTTCTTGGGAGTCTGTGTCAATAAAGACTGATAGAAAATGGAGTAGCTCATCTCTAGGAATCATTCTAGCCTCAGATTCTGTGGTATATGCAATTATGTCAAATGAACATTTGAACTACATAACTTATAAATAGATGCCAAAACCTCCAGAACTGCACTGACTATAAATATAGTTGCCATTAGCCACATGTGGTTATTTAAATCTAAATCATTTTAATTAAATAAAATTAAATATTTAGTTCCTTACAACAGCCACTTTTCAAATGCTTTATGCCCACGTATGGATAGTGACTACTTATATATTGGAGAGTACACATATAGAACATTTCCATCCTTTCAAAACGTTCTAATAGAGAGCTCTCCTCTGGAACCATGTCATTCATTCACCAGTGTATTAAACTAAGCCTAATTAACAGAATCTGAGGACAGTAGAATGAATCTAATTAAAATTATGTCATATAGATGAAGAGAAAACTCTAATTTTAATTCATAATTCATACTCAATGCTTTATTCACATATCACTCATCTAACCATTTCAGGCTATTTCCTTGCCTTGCCATTAAATTGGAACAGCTTTTTATCCTTCAATCGCATGCTTTTCTTGCTTATATTTAAAATATCAGTCTCATGTGAACAATTTATATCAATATTTTATTCTTCCATCAAGTTTTTACAAAGTTCACGTGAGTTCTACTAAAAGGAACCTTTTCTCTGATGGAGCTCCAAATGTTTCATTCACTGTTATTTCTACTCGGTGCATGTGAAACAGAAGGAAAAAAAAAAAAAAAACATTTAAAAAGTTACTGGTTTTGCTTTACTATAAGACCATTATTTTTGATTACTGCCATTTGGCACATTATGGGGTTGAAATAACTTAATAACTGTAAGCATCATTCTGATTACATTAATACTCAGTAGAAGATTCGCTACGATTTGAGTTAAAACATATGGGTTTATTTCCCGGTCTTGGTGCTAACTTACTGTGTAACGAGACTGTATCTAAATACATTCTATGATTATTTCTTCATACATAAAAAATAATTCTATCTATACTACCTTCTTCAGTGGAATTGTGAGGGCAAAGTGCTACTGTAAATAAATACCGTCTGAAGAGTTAGAATATAGACATGTTACCACTTTAATGTTTTGGTTTCCTGAGATCATTACATACACCATATATTTACTACTTTGCACATCAGAGACATAGTAATTATTCCATTTTTGTTAAATAAATAGATGTATGTATGCATGGATGAATGGATAAATGTGTGTATGTAACAAATAAATTGTCAAACTTTAATGAAATATTATTAAATATACACACAACATATATAAACATATATGTAAAACATATATATTCATTCATTTAAATCCTATCTTATTCCAAAAGAATGTTAAATATATAGCATGATATTAATTATATTATGTAGCATAAATATCAAGATATATTTTATGAGTAGAAACTCCATATGCAGATCAGGGTTTAGCACTAACATATTATATGTCCTTGGGCAAGTAACCTAGCACATTGTAAGCATTTGAATTTAGAAACCACAGCTTAAAGATACCAACTGTATATTAATCTCTGCCATATTTTTGTTATTGTTCCTTTTCTGGAAAGGGACTTTCCTCATTCCATTAAAAAAAAAAGCCCCATTACTATGACTTTCACTACATCTCTGATCAATATTTATTTCTGAACACAAGTGCATTCATCAGTGCCTATTTTAAGATATCCATTTGATCATTAATCATTAAAATAGAACATTATCAAGCATTACTGAGATGGGAAAATTTAGAAGAAATATCATTTTACTAATATCTGGTCTCTGTTTATAGAGACCCTGTAGTACGTCCTTCACCCTTCATGTCTGCTGCCTTCGGCAATATCGATTTACTGACAGTGACATAATGACTTTGCTTCTGATCTTGTTCTGAAGTATCAAAAAAGTTAATGTGAAATTTTTATTGTCCCTAGTTTAGAAAGTTGAACAAAAGTCAATTTGAAATAACAGATAAAAAGTGTCTTGAATCATAAGCCTCAACAAATGTTAAATATTATTGCTATATTTACTTTCAAGTCAATAAATCAAATGCTAAATTTCACGACATTATGAAAGTCCTTTTAGATAATTAAATAATAAAACCATGAAGCTGTAAGAAATATATATGAAACATAAAGAAATACAGAGAAGTAATTTGATATAATATTTTATTATAAAAATCACAAAACCATCACACATTAGAACTGGGAAACTCCTCACAGGTCCAATAGTCAAAACCTGTGACTTTATGATGAAGAAATTGTGTCCATGAGATGAAGGTCACACAGATTGTGGCCATTTATCGTATTTAACACAGAACTGGTAGAACAGGTCGCCATGACTCAACTCTTGACATACCACTATCTTTTCATTTAGTTTGATAATATTCTTCCTGGACTGAAAATTGTAGAGGATGCACTATCTTATTAAGAAAAAAACTTTCGCTCAGTTCAGACTTGGGTATTGAATATGTTTTACCATCTACAGCATCTGCTAAGCTGATATCGTGGCAGGTAGAGACGGATGGTCACAGAGGGAAGAGTTCAAGGTAAATAGGTCAATATGCACAAAAGCCTAGAGTCAAAACTAAACAATGTGCAGTATGGTTGGAGCATAAATGAGAAATCAGGAAAGAGAAGGGCTAATAAAGGCTGCCAGATAGGATGATGAAGACAAAAATATGCTTGTAAGCTTACTTAAGGTCTTGTACATGTACTGAGCCATTATCAAATTATCATAAGCTTTTAAGCCCAATTTGTTCCCTGGCACCTTAATTTTAATTTGTCCCTCAAGGAAATGGAAACAGAGAGGCAGGTAAATTGTCATGGAAATGGAGATGTATATAAGGGAGGGGGACTAGTGTTGAAATCTCTGAGAAACCTGCTTAAAGGTGAGGCAAAGAAACCAGGTAAGCTTCTGGTGAAAGAATTTGGGAAGCCAAATGGGATGGGGAGCTGCAACATCAGGAAATGGTGTGGGATATCTTACCTCTTTTATAGGTTGAGTAATATTCATTTTAGATGGTCTCAATACAATTACTTCCAACTAGGAAAATGAAAAGATTCAGTGACCAAATGAAAAACCTAAGTGCTAATTTATAAATACTGAAGCTAAGAGGTGGAAAAGCAAAAAGCAGATATTAACTTGTTCAAAGCATTTGCAATTTAGCATTTTAGATTAAGATTAGATTTACATGTACAATGTCAAAAAGAGTGCATAAAAGTGACTGTGAGAAATGAATGGGTTTTTGAGAGGTTTTTTTTCAGTCAAAGACCCTAATGAGATTTGGGTATAACTATTTATTTCATGAAAAGTTTAAAATATTTTAGAAGTATAAAACTAGCTGGAAAATATTAAAAACTCAAAGCAACAGAGAGGAAAAAATAATAATTATAGCAATGTCGACCTGCACTACTAAAAAGTAATTAGACCTTAAAATGAAGAATTTGATGATATTTTTTAAAGGGATTGGAAAGTAGAAAAGTGGGATGCTATTAATACTAGCCAGAAGGGCATACTGCATGTAATCATACAATCTGCAATCAACATGGAAGAATATATTGAGGGAAATATTGCTAGTATAGTGAGTAATACAATGAGCTTTGTCATGATTCCATTTTGAGTATTATTATTCATTCTACCTATCAAAAAATGCTTTTTTATTTAAGAAAAAGTTTAACTTGCCCAATGTTAATACAGAAAGTTTCAGAGACAGACTTTTGATAGACTGTTTTTACTTTCCCAAAGTGTCATTCAGTTATGAAAAAAAATCTATACTGCTTTTTCATGCTTGAATATTATACTTAATAAAGGCTCATTTGAGAGAAACATAACTGAGAATTATATTTCCGATAAAATTTATATATTTAAAAATGAACTATTAAGGTTTTTATTAGCAACAAAAAGATTTGTTGTAATAATGTATGTTAGGATGAAAATGACTATTTTGCTTTTATTTATTTATGTCAGATAATCCTCCCTTATTTATGCCTTTAAATGACCTTCCCCTACATTTTCTCTCTGCTTACTCTCTTGTTTCTTCTGCCCCACTATAAGTAACTGGCCTACTCTCACCAATTTTAAAGTTGTTGTTATCCTTAAAAGTGTGGACCATTACCTATTCATAGCAATTTCTTTTGGAGTTATTTTCTTAACACACTAAGCACAAGGATTTAATAATGAGGCACCTTATTAATTTAGTTTTGATCAATGGCTTTATAAGAGTCAACTGAATTTTCTAGTGGCAAACATTTGGGAATTTTATTAATTTGAAACTTTATGTTATGAATAGTGGTTATTTAAATTTGTATTATGTATATGATTACATGATACTTATAGTTTCCGTAGGACTTAATTATAATTTCTATTATGTGTAAAATATGTATTCATTCACAAAATACAGTCTAGTTTTCTGAGACAATGGGTATGATCAGTAATTTGAGAAGACTATAGGAGCTTCTCAAAAACTCACACTGATCAAAGATACCACACAATATATACTGTGTAATATTGTGTATTTTTATTATAAATATGCTTCTGGATTGTATGGAAATTAAAATATTATCCAATTGGAATGCATTCAATTAATTTCATCCAAGAAGTAAACTGCTTCATTTATTGTTTTATAGGTTCATATTGGTAAATGAAATCAGAAATCTGTTCCATTTTACATACTTTCTTAGTTATACTTAAAAACTCTGTGACCTAGGACAAGTTAAACTCTCCATGTTTCAGTTTTCATATGTAAAATAGGGATTAAAATATCACTTACTTGATAGAGTTCTAGAAAATTAAACTATTTAACAATATACAATATACGGTAATGAGTGACTTCTTGGTCTATCAGTTCACACAGAAGAGCCAATTGTTTAAAAGAGTGTGGTACCATACCCCCTCTCTCAACATGTGAGAAGTCTGCTCCCTTATCACTTTTCCCCATGATTGGAAGCCCTCACCAGAGGCAGACACTGGCACCATGGCTATTCCATAGCTAGCAGAACCATGAGCCAAATAAACATCTTTTCTTTATAAATTACCCAACGTCAGGTTTTCTTTTATATCAACACAAAATGGACTAATACATTCTCTTTCCTTTTCTTTCTTTCCTTTTATTTTGCTATACTTTATTCTACATATGTTTTTCTAAACTGTTTTCTAATTCACTAAATCTGTCTTAAGCTACCTCTAACATTCTATGAAATCCAAAAATTTGAACTTTACTTTTTATTTTTGAATATTATAGTAGTACAAATGTTTTGTTACCTACATTGCTTTTGTACTGCTTGAGTCAAAGTTATAAGTGTGCCCATCACCGAGATAGTGTACATTGTACCCCCCTTAGGTATGATTTTACCCAACCCTTCCTCCCCCCTCCCACCTGCTTGACTTCTGTTGAGTTTTACTTCCATTTGTGCACATCACCAAGATAGTGTACATTGTACCCCTTAGGTATGATTTTACCCAACCCTTCCTCTTCCCTCCCACCTGCTTGACTTCTGTTGAGTTTTACTTCCATCTGTGCACATGGGTGCTAATCAGTTAGTTCCAATTTAATAGTGAGTATATGTGTTGTTTGTTTTTCCATTCTTGAGATACTTTACTTAGGAGAATGGTCTCCAGTTCCATCTAGATTGTTGCAAAAGGTATTAATTCATTTTCTTTTATGACAGAGTAGTACTACATGGTATACATATGCCACATTTTATTAATCCACACATGAATTGATGGGCACTTGGTTTGATTCCACATCTTTATGATTGTGAATTGTGCTGCAATAAACATTCTAGTGCAAGTGTCTTTTTTATAAAAGGACTTTTCTTTTTCCTTTGGCTAAAAACCCAGTAATGGGATTTCTGGACCAAATGGTAGGTCTACTTTTAATTCTTTGAGGAATCTCCATACTATTTTCCACAGAGGTTGTAATACTTTGCATTCTCACCAACAGTGTATAAGTATTCCTTTCTATCCGCATCCACACCAGCATCTATTGTTTTGGGACTTTTCTAAAAAAGCCAATCTTACTGGTGTTAGGTAATATCTCATTGTGATTTTGATTTGCATTTCTCTAATGATTAGTGACATTGAGAAGTTTTTCAAATGTGTATTGGCCATTAGTCTGTCTTCTTTTGAAAAGCTTCTGTTCATGTCTTTTGCCCACTTTGTAACGGGGATGTTTGCTATTTTCATGCTGATTCGGTTAAGTTCTTTGTAGATTCTGGTTATTAGCCTTTTATTGGATATATAGCACGTGAATATGTTTTCCCATTTTGTAAGATGTCTATTTGCTCTGTTGATTGTTTCATTGGCTGTGCAGAAGCTTTTTAATTTAATCAAGTCCCATTTATTCACTTTTGTTGTTGCTGTAATTGCCATTGGGATCTTAGTCATAAATTCTTTACCTAGGCCATTATGTAGAAGAGTTTTCCCAACATTTTCTTCCAAAATTCTTATGTTTTTATTTCTTAGATTTAAGTGTGTAAGCCATCCTGAATTAATTTTAGTGAGTGATGAAAGATATGGGTCCTGTTTCAATCTTCTATATGTGGCGGTCCAATTTTCTGAGCACCATTTATTGAATAAGTATTATTTTACCCATTGTATATTGTTTTATACTTTGTCAAAGATCAGATGGCAATGCGGATAGTTTTATGTCTGGGTTCTCTGTTCTGTTCCTTTTGTATATGTCTCCATTTTTGTGCCAGTACCATGCTGTTTGGTTACTATAGTTTTGTATATAGTATAAAGGTAAAGTGATGGTAAAGTGGTAAAGGCATCTGGTAAAGTGATGCCTCCAGATTTGTTCCTTTTGCTTAAGGTTGCTTTGTCTATTTGGCCTCTTGTCTGTTCCAAACCAAGCATAGAATTATTTTTTCTAGATCTGTGAAAAATGACATTGGCATTTTGATGGGGATTGCATTAAATCTGTAAATCACTTTGGGTAGTATGGACTTTTTAACAATGTTGATTCTGCCGATCCATGAGCATGATATGTTATTCCATTTGTTCCACTGAGGAAATGGAAAAATTCCTGGAAACACACAACATCCCAAGGCTCAGTCAAAAAGAAATAGAACTCTTGAACAGACCAAATTTGAGCAATGAAATTGAAACAGCAATAAAAAAACTTCCAACAAAAAAAAGTCCCAAACTGGATGGTTTCACAGCCAAATTTTACCAGACCTATAAAGAATAATTGGTACCTATACTGCAGAAATTATTTCATAACATCAAGAAGGAAGGAATCCTCCTCAACTCATTCTATGAAAGCAAGTATTACCTTGATACCAAAGCCAGGAAAGGACACAACAGAAAAAGAAAACTATACATTAATATCCCTTATGAATATAGATACAAAAATCCTCAATAAAATTTTAGCAAATCGAATTCTGCAGCATATCTAAAAAATAATCCACCATGACCAAGTAGGCTTCATCCCAGGGATGCAAGTATGGTTCAACATACGTAAATCCATAAATGTGATCCACTATAGAAACAGAGGCAAAAACAGAGATCATTTGATGATCTCAATAGATGCAGAAAAAGCATTTGACAAAATCCAGCACCCTTTTATGATAAAAATGTTTAACAAAATAGGCATAGATGGATTATATCTCAAAATTATAAAATCCATATATGACAAATCGACAGCCAACATCATACTGAATGAGGAGAAGTTGAAAGCATTTCCACTCAGAATTGGAACGAGAAAAGGATGCCCACTGTCACCACTCCTATTCAACATAGTGCTGGACATCCTAGCTAAAGAAATCAGGCAAGAGAAGGAAATTAAGTGCATCCAAATGGGGAAACAGGAGGTAAAACTATCGCTCTTTGCTGATGGTAGGATCTTATATCTGAACTTTATCTTTCAATTATACAATTTCCACTGAGTTCTTTTTCAGATGTTGTGTCTTTGGGATGAGGTGGTTTTCAGGATTCTGCTAAAAATTTCATGGTTGTCTTTTATCTTTATAACACAGTAAGTCTGCTTATTTTAACATCTCTATCTGAAAATTCCAATATCTGGAACACCAATTATTCTATTTGGAGTTTCTTCTGATGCAGGGCATATTGTCTCCTCATGTGACTGGTGTTGTCTGCTTGTATGCCAGGTTCTCTAGTTGAAAAATTGTAGAAATAATTTGACTCTTAGAACAATATCTTCTTTAACCATGCAGGATTTCTGTAGGGTTATTCTAGACACATTAATCTAGGAATAACTTAATTCATTTTCAAAGATTTTTTTATTTCCTGGGCCACCCAAAAGACATAAATTTAGTCCCTGTGAGAGCTGGTTAACTCTTATCTACTTGTCTAATCTTGTATCTAGGGTTAGCTGATCAACCCCAAGTCAAATTGTGGGATTTTTTGCCAAGCTCCCCAATTTTGGCAGATCCCAGCTGAAACTTTTGTCCTTGTAACTCTGTGTGGCTATCAAATATTATGTTCAACCATCTTCAACCTCAGCATTTTCTTCTGGAAATAGTAAATTCCTCAGAAGAAAAGTCATCCCCAATTCTTATATCATCTCTCTTAATTTTTGATTTCTTACAACCCTTGGCCCTTTTGTTCTTCAGTCCACCATAAGGTCTCTAATGCCTTCAACTTTCACTTTCTGTTTTGTTCAATTTTTCTTCTTGGAAGTTTGGACTAATTATCTAGTGCATTACTGAAAACCAAAATCTTAATACTACTTCTTAACCTTTACCAACTACTTCATTATAATTTATTGCTTTTTAATTTATTCTTTGCTTTATTTTACTTTAGTTTTATGATTTTTATAGTAAATAGAAAAAAAAGCAGTATCAGTTTAGCAGTTAGTGTGAATGTCACATAATGAACATGGGAAGTGAGAAACATTTCTCTCACTGATTCTCCCTTTTGCCTTTCTTCTGCTTTTCCCTAATTGATTTTTCAAGTGTAGCTATAAACAAGGAAATAAACCTCATGGAAGCCACTTTTAAGATCTTCGGGTTAATTCTCCTCTCTGAATGAATAGCTACTTTTTTTTTTCATGTATAGCATGTGCCAGGCATTATGCCAACCACCTTAGATTATTTTTTACATAGCTTTGAAAATAATTTGACAATTATGTTATTCTATTTTGTTGATGAAAATCTGAATCCTACAAAAAATAAATAATATGTCTAAAATCACACAGTGAAAAAGTGTTCATGGTGAGATTTAACTCCAACTTTGTCATTGTCCAAAAATCACCCAATTAACTCCTACACAAGTCATAAACAAAAGAAGAAATAAACTATAAACCTGAACAGAAAATAATAATGTTTGCTATTGGTAATTTTGTGTTTAGTCACTGGTCGTGTTTTCATTTAGTAGTCTGTAATTTAGTAAAGGAGAAATTCATGTATATATATATATATATATATATATGTATATATATGTGTGTGTATACATATATGTGTATTTACATATATAGGAATATATATGTATAAGTGATAGTTATAAATTTAGTGTTATAAGATTTTATAGGTGGGTGATAATTTACAGAAACAAGTCAACATAGTTTTCAAATGCCTGTGTCTTCATTGTTCTCATTAACCTTGAATGAAGTAATGTACCCATCTATTAAAGAAGATATCCTAATTCAGAGTTTTTAAATTGTTTGTTTGCTGCAAATTTTTAATTCTGTAATTTTAGATGGTTCCACTGACAGCCTTAAGACACTAAAGAACTATAAACATGTCAGCAGTAATTATAATATCATGACCATTTATGGTACAACTATCTCATGCTGTCTTTGCAATGTTCAGAGTTATCCAACTATTCCTATGGTTTTCTTCAGCACTATTGCTATATGGGTAAGAATATTTCCTTACACTGAAGGAAATGTTCACTTATGATTGAATAAATCTCCATCTTTGTTGATTCCTGAATGCCATCATTTTGTGTTTCTCACCTCTTCCTTGAAGCACACTGGACTTCCTGCCACATAAACCTAACAAAATTTGCTGATATAGCATATATATTCATTAAAAGAAAAATAATATTTATAATATCAGAATTCAGCAGTATTTTAGAAATTATTGATGGCATACTGGGTAAGGACAACTGTACAAAAGAATTAAGCAGAGCTCAATAATCAGAAGCATCACATTAAATACACACACACATATAGGGCCTGCATTTGATCTTGGGGATGGGAAACATCTTTTTCATGTATATTCTCATTTATAATTTCTAATTCTTTTATTATCTTAAAGCACACATAGATAATAGCATTAGATTAAGTGAACAATTTCTATTTTGAAGGAATGGGAAACTAAAATATTAAGATACCTTATACTAGAAAATGCTCAATAGTGAGGACAGTATTAATTGTGTCTAATGACTTTATAAAATGTTGAGGAACCTTCTAGTCATTGCTCACTGGGCTTTAACTGGGCACAGATTGTCACTGTATTTAAGGGAAAAACTTACCTAAATTATTTCGATGTAATAAAATTTATACTTTAGAAAATATCTTCCACCAAATGCTCTTTAAATTCTATTAAGAAAATATATTTTATAGCACTCTATGTAGGATTCTGGAATAAAGACAAGCTATATTTTAAGGTAAATTAAAAGAGAGAAAAGAAGATGAACAAAAAGGCAGATATTTCATATTGACAATATTAAAATTATTTATAAATATTAACTTAATGATGAGGTAAGTATTCATCTTCATGTTACATTTACTAAATTGAGGCATATTTTTCTGGATAAATATTTACAATTATATTTCTATAGACTATAGTTCTAAAAACACACAGCTCAAATTTATTAAGCTCCAATTTTGTCAACGAAGTCCTTTAGATGTTTAATATTTTATGGATTTCTAGAAAAAATTAGCAACCCAATTGTGTAATATAATTAAACATCCTTAACTTTCTACTGCTTATTAAAACTACTGTTTTTTAAAAGGCTCCAAATATCAATGTTTATATTATATTACAAAGCAGACAAACAAATGGAATTTAATTACAGTGGTTAACTTTTCTTTCAGAGTCCCTTCTAAGTGAATGAAGGCATTGAAATATTTTTTTTACTTTTTTTAACCTCCACATTTCTTTGGATTATGTACGTGCTTTGGAGTTCTTTTACTCTTTCATAAATTTTTTTTCAAAGCACCAAAATATGTTTCCAAGGAATTGTTTTCCTATTTTCATTTAGTATCTACAGCAAAATTATGAACGCTTTTAAAATAGCAGTTTGCCATAGACCAAGAGAAAAATGGGCCTTAACTACTATTTTATGTTTTTCACAAACTTCTCTTCTGTGTTCACAGTTATGGTACACAGGATAAAACAGAAGAATAAATAATTCTTAACCTTCGGGATTTATATAATCTAAGAGTAATAAGGACATGCATAAATTAGGGAGTATCCATCCAGGAAAACATACAAGCAAGCATGTAGTACACAGATACAATATTGAAAAATAAATAAAAAACAAAAACATATATAAAATAAAATGAAACATATCCACCAGAGATAACAAAATAGGATGAAATGAGCCAGGAAAGTTTTCGTGGAGAAGCTGAGTATTAAATCATGGTTTGAACTAGACTTTGATCCTTAAAAAGTACAATGTATTAGTAGAAATAATCTGGCATATAAAAGACAATGTTTTTGGGTTACTTATATCTAGTGTATAAGTAGGTATACAAATAGAAATAGAATAGTAAATAGAAATAGTAAAAGGACTTAGTCCTCAAAGTTCACCCATGTTGTCACACATGGCAGGATTTCCTTCTTTTCTAAGACTGAATAATATATATATATTATGTTTATATATATTATTATGGTATATGTGCACATATATACACCCCATTTTCTGTATTCATTCATTCATCAATTAATACCTTGGCTATTGTAAATAACGCTGAAATCAACATTCTTTTGAAGTGCAAATATCTCTTTAAGATCCTGACTTCAACTCTTTTAGATTATCTTCATATTGTTTTCCATAGTGGCTATACCATTTTGTTAACAGGGTAATTTATGTTTAGTGTTGTTTTTTTTCAGTATTTTTTAGACGTGATTAATATTTGTTTTCTTGTATTATTTTTAATTGAGATATAATAATTCTACATATTTACGGGGGTACATAGTGATGTTCTGATACATACGTTTAGTGGTTAGCTCAGGGTAATTAGAATATCCATCATCTCAACCATTTATCATTACTTTGTATTGAGAACATTCTATATCCTCCTTCTATCTATTAATATTTGAAAACATATATTATTATTAACTATAGTCTTCCTACAGTGGTATATGGAACACTAGAACTTATTTTTCCTATCTACAATTGTGTAGCCTTTATCAATTTCCCCCTTCCTCCTACCCTTCACAGTCTCTAGTATTCTCTGTTTTACTTTTTACTTCTATGAGAATAACTTTTTTTAACTTCCACACATGAGTGAGAACACCTGGTGTTTAACTTTCTGTTTCTGGCTTATTTCATTTAACATAATGTTATCTAATTCTAGCCATGCTGTTGCAAATGACAGTATTTCATTGTATATATATTCCATATTTTCTGTATCCATTCATTTGCTATTGGACACCTAGGTTGATTTCATAGCTTGGCTATTGTTGATGGTGCTGCAATAAACACTGAGGTGCAGATATCTCTTTAATATACTGATTTCTTTTCCTTTGGATAAATGCCCAGTAGTGGGATTGCTGGGTCATATGGTAGTTCTATTTGTAGTTTATTGAGGAAGCTCAATATTATTCTCCATAGTGGCTGTACTAGGTTACATTCCCATCAATCATGTATAAGGGTTTCCTTTTCTCTGCACTCTCGCCAGTATTTGTTATTTTTTCTCTTTTTAATAACAGCTATCGTAACTAGGGTGATATGATAACTCATGTGGTTTTTATTTTCATTTCCCTAGTGATTAGTGATGCTGAGAATTTTTTCAGATATTTTTTGGCCATTTGGATGTCTTCTTTTGAAAAATTGCTGTTCAGATCATTTGCCCATTTTTAAATCCAATTGTTTGGGTTGTTTGTTGCTGAGATGTTTGAGTTCCTTGTATATTCTGGATATTAATCTCCTGTAGCATGAGTAGTTTGCAAATATTTTCTCCCTTTCTGTAGGTTGTCTTTTCACTCTGTTGACTGTTTCCTTTTCTGTGCAGAAGGTTTTCAGTTTGATATAACCCCATTTGTTTATTTTTGCTTTTGTTGCCTGTGTATTTGAGGTCTTATTCATAAATATTTTCCCAGACCAATGTTCTGAATCGTTTCCCCTATGTTTTCTTCTAATAGTTATTTTACTTTTCTTCTAGAAGTTTTATAGTTTCAGGTCTTCCATTTAGGTATTTCATCCACTTTTGGTTTGAAAAACTGGATACCTACATGCAGAAGAATGAAACAAGAGTCTTATCTCTCTCACCTATACAAAATCATGTTAATTGTTTTTCAAAAAATTAAAAAAAAGCAAATGACTTATTTTGGAGTTTTGAGTAGGTTTTCAAAAGGAAATAATACTTTAAAAAAGAAAGAAAGAAAGAAAGAAAGAAAGAAAGAAAGAAAGCAGAAATAAGACAATCTTACATATTTTAAGCTTTATGTTAGAAAATTAAGTATATTTTACTCAAACACACAATCTCTTTACCTTGTCAAAATCAACATTTAACAGCTATATTATGGAATTTGAAGCACTTAGGTATATAATATAGTCATGCTGTTTAGTCCTACTAGAATTCTAGGCCCTGCCATCTCTTCCTGGTAATTCATATCTATTTTCAAAAGTTGACAACTGGGTTCTGAATCATTCTCTGCCCTCTCCCTCTCTTACTCCTCCAATTAGAATTAACTTTTCTATCATTTAAACTCCAACAGTATTTTACCTCCACTTATTTTTTTACATCAAAATAAAGCTCTTCATTTAATTCTTCTCCTGTTTTTTAAAGTTCTTGTGAATATGTATCATTTTTATATAGATGTTTAGTTCATTTTAATATAGAGGTTTATATTTATTTTTAATATGCAGGTAAGTACACAATGGATTTATACCAGAATATAAGAATTATAGCTTCTTAAATCTAGTTAAAGTCTGAAAGGCCTGAATGTTAACTATTTGACCCTCATCATTGTATATCACCTAATACCCAAAATTCTTATGTAATGACCATATTATGAAACTCCAAATTAATGCTTGTTTTTCTAATATATGCATCCAATATTTCTCAAGTGAGATATCTTTTGGCAAGCTTTATGAGGAAACGAGGGTTCATCAGGCTTTCCAAGAATTCTGTAGCATATATTTATGTATGAATATTTCAATTTCAGAGTTCTTTAAAATTCAACATTTGATATGTATATAGAAAGTATATATGTATAGTTGTGGTTTTTGTTTTTGTTTCTGCCCTCCTTATAAGGCTACCAGACCAAATGCCTTTATTGTATAGGGTTTTCTGAAGTTACTTTAAAGCACATACAATACAATTGACTCCTGATATTATTAAAACTTTATTAAATAATTCAATTTAATAAAAATAGGGGGCATGATGTTTTTGAAATGGGAGTTTCTTTTTGTTTATTATGAAATGTACAGCAGGAAAACTAGTTCTAAATGAAAAACTCTGGAAAGCTACCAGTAAAAGATAATGAACACTGCTTTCAAAAGACTTATTTATAACTAAATTACTCTTATCTAGAAAAAATATAAAAGGCATAACCTACACTTTCATTGCAATGAACAGTATCCTGACAGAATGTCTGTAAAAGATGCTCACTTTATTACCACAAAGTGATCCCTCCAGTTTCACCTTAAAAACAGTAACTCTGAAACACCATTAAGTGGCCCAGAATTAATAGCCAAGTAGAATTTTGACAAAAATTAATACCTAACAAAACAAAACATACTTCCATATTATTGGTGATATAACCATAAAAAGGACCTAAAATTTTTAGTGGGTATGGGTTATTATGCTTTTTTTTCTTCAAAGCTTTCCTTAGGAAGTACTTACTTACATTTAACACTAAACATTACAACGTAGGGCTTTTGGCAGAATTAATCACTGTGCCTTCCATTCTCAGCTGTCAATATATTACCTAACTTTGAAATAATTAATCATCTAACCCACAGGTGAATGAAAGGCCTCCTTATTTTCAGAGTTAAAAGTTAAAAAACACCACAATTATCAGAATAAATATTAAGCAATTTCTCTAGGTATACCAGGCAGCAAGGCAGAAGTATATAATACAAGAATTAAAGGCAGTCTGGAAAGGCCAGATCCCAGTTCAACTCTGGAAAAAGCAAAGGCCCAAGAAAAGTTCTGCCAAATGGGCTAGCTGAAGGCCAAGATGCCATCTCTGATATAACACATTTTAAAGCTTTGCAGTTGGATGCTTCCTCTGCTAGCATTAATCTATGAGCACAGGACGGAACTAGAAATTCTGGACACTGTGGAAGGGAGTTAAAGCTAAGTGGCTGAAACATGGCAAACAGAAAAAAGAATAGCAAACAAACTGAAACTAAAATTATATTTTAAAAAAAATCTATAATTTTGATTATGCAATTTAAAAATAAGTGAAGAGGCTATCAAATCATGTATATGTCTTAATGCATTAAGAAATCTTGAGCAAGGTATTGTTTCTAGAAGTAAATACATTTACCAGTATTAAAATACACTAGTTGAATCACCAGTGAAATTTTCATTTTAATAATCTGTTAAATAACAAATATACAACAAGAGCATAAATAGGACCGTCAATATTTAATTGCCCATTTTGTAATGTTTTTAGATATATTGGGAAAAAAAGGAAGGTACGAAATCAGCTGAGACTCCAGATCAAAATATTGGGAGATTTTTATAGAGTTAGGAGGAACAAGTTGTTTTCCCTGAAATTTTAGGACAAGAGTTCTAGAATCCTAAGATGTAAAAGAGGAGAAGGATACTGTAAATATAAGAAATAAGAAAATAATTAATTTTTACCAACTTTCCAGTTGCACACATCTTTATTTCTTCTATCTCATCTTATCTCAAAAAATCCTATGTATTAGGGCAGGGACAATTTTCTCATTTTAAATTGCAAAACTAAGTATATTCTCAGAATCAAATCCAGCTGGTGGGAGTTTCTTACAGAGAAGTATGACTTGTGTCATATAATCTATTTATGAATTATCAGAAACTTTCAGATAGTTTTGAAGACACTGAATGTGATAAAAGTACTTCATACAGCCTGCTGATGTTTAAAAGTTTGATAGAACTTGCAGATAGCACATATTATATTATCTCAACAAAATCTAATGATTTAATACATCCAGCTTCTTTGAAGTGGAGGAAGGAAGGAAAAAAGGAAGGCAGTGAGGGAGGAAGGGAAGAGAGCCTCCATTTACTTGGCCTAATATAATATGAATTAGGTTGGAAATTCCTGAATTGAGGTGTGGAAGTAAAAATGGAAATCTGTATAACACCCTGCCCAGCTGCAATAACAAGTTTACGGCTTACACTGCACTTTTTCATACATGATCCCACTTAACTTTCCCAACAAATATCATTATTTTCACTTCAAAGGAAAGGGCTCTGCCTAAGCTCAAAGGTGGTATTTCAAATGTGGTAAAGCAAGGGGTAAAACTTAAGTTTTGACTCCATTTTCAGATTGTTTTCCACTTCATCGTCACAGCAATCCCTCATATGACCCTTTTAAAAATAAGTTGAAGGAGTAAGGTGATGCTTCCTATCATAGATAAAGTCTGATCACTATCAAAGTTCCAAACCATGTGTGTGTGATGGTGTATTATAATATTATATCAAACATCACATAATCAATTTTAAGTTCATGCCTTCTAAGAGCCAGGCACATGAACCGCGGACAAGTAGAAAAGCCAAAGGACAATGGCACAAAATATAAACAGAAATAAAGGTGAACATAAGAGATCTCTTTTTTTCTCCATCAAAAATTAAGTGATGATACTCTAATGCCCAACGATGGTCACATTTGATACTTTTATGCCTAACATGCATACCTTTAGTTTGTAACAGTGATGGGGGATGGGAAGCAAAAATGTTATAAGTAAAAAAAAAAAACACTCATCATATGGCAGACATGTTACTCTATGTTACACATATATCATTTAATCCTATCAACAATCAACCTTGATAGGAATAATTACCTCTCGTTTAAATGTCAGAAAAATTAAAGTTTAGTTAACTTGTCCTGGATTCCACAGCTAGTTAATACAGTGCTAGTACTGAAACTGAAGTCTGCCTGGCTCCAAAGCCAGTATTCTTAGTCCCTCTCCAAATTTGACTTCAATCTCATTTATCCATAGAAACCTAAATTTAAAAGCACTTATGAATGTGCTACATTCTCAAATGAAATTGTTTCCCCCACATAAGTGCAAATTCCCTTGAAAGAAAATTTAGATTTAAGAAAATTCATCCTCAGAGTTCCCCTTCTGTAAAAATCAAGATATTAAAGATTTTCATATATTTTCCTCAACTGTATGTGTTCTTGATTCATTATTCTTGAAATGGTAGTCAGTTCTGTTAGAAATTTTGAGGAAATGAACAATAAAATATTTAGACAAAGTTAAAGGCAGTATAGAGAAAACTGAAGCTGAAGTAAAGCTAACTCAGACCTGAGATTTGCCCTCCAGAATCCAGTAGAAGGGAGAGAGCTGAGTCATGTTTTAGAAGGGCTGACGGCAGGTGCTTTGGCATGAAGTTACTGTGGCATAACCAAGTCTTAATAATCCTGCGTACTGAGGAGGGAATTTGAGAAATACATACTCAGCTATGCCAAGTAGGTTATATAAAAGTTACTCAAAGTGTTTTGCATTGCAAGCATCCAAGTTACTCAGTGTATTGGGGATCATAGTGGCACCCTAGAGGAAAAGAATTAATAGCACTGAGTCATAAAATTGGGAAGACATTGAACATTTAGATGGAGGAAGAATCACAGTGGTAAAATGCTTCTTTATATGTAACAAAGCAAAATGAAATCGCAAAAACCCTGAAGGCCAGGCTGATGATACAGGGAATGAGAGTAGCAGGGAAGCCAAAATTTCTTGTTAACAAAGGATGTAGAAGTAAAAGTTAATTGTATTGTACCAATTATGTCTAATTTAAGGCATAAAACATAGCACGGTTATTGTTTTAATGTGAAATTTTACTCTTTGGCTTTTACTCTTTTACTCTTCTGCTTTTGGAAATGAAAAACATGATTTATGATGGCTTTCTTCATCAGACTCCCACCATTATACCTCATACCTCTTAAGTTAACCACTTTCAAATATTCACACAGCAATTACCAGAACTAACCCCAATCAAGTTGGGAAAGGCAATTTATTCTCTAACAGTGCACTAACAGAGAAAAGGTTAACTATTCTCTAATGTAGGGAGAATAGAAAAAGAGTCATTGAGATGAGCTTTGTGCAGGAGGTCACACCTTTTCTAAAGGGTCAAGTTAATATCATGAAAGAGGGAGAATCATAATGTAGTATTAGCCAAAGGGTTACCATATTATTTAATTCTAAATCAGAAACATAATATGATCAGAAAAGAAATATAAACTGAGACTGGAAACACATTATAGAGAATTCAGATAATATACTAAAAGTGAAAATAGTAGTGACAATACTGCAAGAGAAAAATGTGGACAATTCTACACCTGATACTGAACAGACTAGAAAGAAATCAAAGACGACATAAAATATTAGGACTTTTTAAAGAAGTATCCTATTAATTTGTGAAAATCCTGGAATGTCATGATTTACCTGGCTGAAATTTTCTCCTGTGTTAGAGAAAGAATAAAGGAGGAGGACTGGTGGTCTCAACATAATTTGAATGAACAAGCAAGAACCAATTTTTCACAAAAAATTATGGTAATCTTAAGGACAAGTGAATATGTAAATAATTTTTTAAATTAGAAAAAGAAATGTCAGTGCCCTACATGTTGGAAGACTTAAAAAAAAAAAAAAAAAAAAAAGGATAGGGGAAATGAACAATTCCATAATCAGAAAACTCAAGAGAACAGAAAATACAATTCCTACTATACAAGGTGATGTGAAAGTAAAAACAGGAAGCATTTAAATGGAAAAAAAAGGGGCTAATGAACATATATATATATATTTTACCTTTTTTTTTCTTATTTCAGCATATTGTGGGGGTATTTTTAACGAAAGGTAGAAAGGACACACAGGCAATGGAAAATAGACACAAATTTTTAAGGATAGCACCAAGAAAACTAAAGCCCCAGAATGAACTCAACTTTCTGAAAATTGCTATGGAAAGCAAACAGGATGCCTTAAAAGCTATTTTTAGGATCAGAATATAATTTGGGGAAAGATCATATAATACTAATATAGTACAAAGTCCAATTTTTAATCTTATTTTCATTTTGTATTTATCCATCAAAGCAAAAGAACATAAGATAGCAAATAACTGAACAAAAATTTAAGCATTTTATTCTCTCTGACCAGATTTGTGGAAAAACAATAATAATGCCTCTAACCATTACAAATAAATTCAAGTCTCCAGGATCCAATCAATTAAAAAATAAATAAACAAATAAATAAACACATAAACAAATATATAAAAGTTAGTAACTTCCAAGAAATCATGGAGAAAATGAAAGGTGCAGAGATATGTTAATAACTGAACGATGCTTATATATTGTTAATTTTGAGACAGATGTCCAAGGGGTTTAAAAAATAAATAATTAATAATGTATTCATAGGTATTTTTTTAACTACAAATACTGAAAACCAACATGAAATCACTAAAATCTTGCAATACAAAACTTCTTAATTTATACTCTTTTATGCTTTTAGAAATGAAAAACTTGATTTATAGTGGCTTTCTTTATCAGACCCCCACTGTTATACTTCATACCTCCTTAAGTTAAACAATTTCAAATATTCATATAGCAATTATTAGAACTAACCCCAATCAGGCTGGAAAGGGCAACTCATTGTCTAACAGTGCACTGGGAAAAGGTTAACTATACTCTAATGCAGGAAGACTAGAGAAAGAACCATTGAGATAAGCTTTGTGCAAGAGGTCATTTCTTTTCTAAAAGGAAAAATTTTAGAAATTTAGATTAGTAAAGCAAGATTATAATATCTATAAAAGTATGTGTTGATTGTAACAAAGCATTTGACATATTTTCTCCTTATATTCATGCTTCAACGAAATTTTAGTAACTGTATGTAAATAATGCTAGTTAATGTTTCCATTTCAACATAATGGGTAGTCTTTATCGGATCAGTGGAAAGCTATGAAAGACAGCTTAGTTACTGGATTTCAGAAAGAGGATTCAAATTCATCCTGACAACCTATAATAATGAATAGAAACCAACAAAAGTAAACATTACATGGGCAGATGTAAAGTTGTACATTTGTTCTCAAGAACTGAAGCACAAGTATACTATGAGAAAAATCTGGTCTCATTGTTACTTACATACAGGATTTTTTTAAACCATAGATTTAGTGTAAGCCAAATAGAGTAATATATGTTTTTGTTAAGTCATAGTTGCAGCATTATAAGAATTTCCAGAACCAAAAAGGGTCCATTCATCTGTTCTCAGTTACTGGCAGACTACATATGCAGCACTGCATTCAGTTGTGAATAGACATTCAAAGAAGTATTTGCTTAAGCTTAGAAATGGGAAGACAGAATGATAAGGGGCACATATACCACATGACATGAGGAAGCTGGACTGTTAAGTGAAGAAATGGTAAGTTTAAGTGGACATATGGTATTTAGGTATTGCTCCAGAAAACACAACTAGGATGGACAGTTAGAAGTTATATTGTATATTTTGTCTTGAAATCAAAAATGTCTTAATAAGAACTAATTTTTATAGTGTACACTCATTATTCTGTGTCCATAATAGGAAAAAAAAAATAGTTGGCTGTGGGTTGCATTAACATGCTGTTATAAAATAAAAAGTTGACATCTGGATCCAGGACAAAGAATAAAAGCATTACCTTATAATATTTACTTAAAAATCACAGGAGTTCATTTTAAGGTTAAGAAACTTTCATCATAGAAAATTCTTATCAAAGTTTACTCTAAGTTTGACTACAGTATATTTATGTAAAATGACTAAAATTGAATATATGATTGGGCAATGTAGTACCTCTGAAGTTACATAAAGTATTTAGTAATGCCTTCACATTCATCATTGCCTGTTCTAAACATAAATAGCTTTAATTTTAGTTCCTGTGACCTAACGGATTTCTTCAACAGAATTATATTAAACAATATCTTCCTAATGCTAGCAATAATAGTTATAGGAATAAAGTAAATTTAAAATATTTTATTTGTACCCACAGAAAAGCATTTTCCAGTTACAGTTAAATAATTCCTTCTTCCTTTAACTCTTAATGTTTCATTTTAAAAACTAAATAAAATATTTTATATTTAAGTTAAAAAAAAAGAACTATCTCATAATGGAACTAACTTCTCTTTCTGCAACTGACTTCCTTTTACTACGATGTAATTATTTCTCAAAATGGATATCAATTAGTATTATACAAAGTATCCTAGTTCAATAAGTTTTATAAAATACTTTATCATAGAGAATTCCAGATTATTTATTGTGCATATACTGTTCTTTCTTTCCAAAGCAAGACTGTATGCAGAGTTCCCTATACTATGGAATTCTTTTTCAAGGCTGCAGTGCTGTGGAAACATTTTTTAAAAAGTAGTCACTATGCTATCTGATTTCAGCCTCCTTGGTTAATAATTTATTCTCTCAATATCTCCTCTTTAATATCTGAAACTTTTTAAAAGAATTTTCTCTAGGACTAATAATCTGTTAATACAGTGTGGGAAACCCATTAAGGTATTTTATAAAAGAGACACTTTGAAAAGGAATTTGTAACAAATTATCCCTAAAATAATTTTTGACTGTAAGATTTTTATTATTCTATTTTTAATGTATAGCCATGACCATAAATCAGTAGACATCAAGATACTCCAGTTGGCATAACAGGATTTATCGCACAGGTAGCATCAGAGCTTAATAGCTCTAAAACAGCCTGTCAGGTTAGTTACTGCTAAATGCATGAAATAAAACACAGAAAAACAGGCTCGGCATGGTGGGTTACTGTAAGCCCAGCACTTTGTGGGGGCCAGCGTGAGAGGATCTCTTGAGGCCAGGAGTTAAACTGCAGCCTGGCCAATATAATGAGAACCCATCTCTACAATAAATAAATAAATAAATAAATAAATTTTTAAAAACACAAAAAATAGTTATATTAAAAGTTTGCATTCATTGCTTACTCTGGACAAAGCACTTTGTTAACTCTTTTATATGTAGCATTTCACCTAATATGCAAAATAACTCCTATCATCCCCTATCTGAAGCTTAAAAATATTAGATAACTTGCTCAATCAAGGTCCCAGCTAATAAATGGTGGAGAAAGAGTGAGAACATAGCTGTAACCATTGCATTACTGCCTATTTACATCTTCAGACTTCTTGTTTCCTTATCAAGCAAGAATATCAAGATGGAACTGGGTGGAAAATCTATTTAGGAAAGCCATAAAGTTGTGGAGAAATTACTCAACAACTCCAATTTGAAGACAGAAGCAATGTGATGGCCTCAAGCCTTCCTGCCACCCAATCCCAAAGAGTGGCAGTGATAATGAGAATGAAGAAGAGGAGAGGAAGGAACAGTGGAGCTAATCAGGGGGGTTACACATCTGAAGAAAAAGGCTGAAGCCTGAAAGAACAGCTACAGTGTAAAGTGCCAGAGGGCACCCACTGGAAATCAGGCAGACATGAGTGAGATATGGTTCCTAGAGACAGCATATGTGAAATCTCTAAAGCAGATGACAGGATCTTGTCGTTCATGTGAGATCTTTCTAAACACTATTATAGATCTTTACCTTGTAAGACATTACTTTTTTTCCCCATTTTCCAAAAGAAAGAGACAGAAAATTGGTAATTTCCTAATTTTTTATGTCTATACCAACTTGCTCGAAAAAGAATAGGGCTGTTTGTTTCACATGAATTTTTATTATTTACAATTAGAAGGACAAAGAAATCTAGAAAGAAAAAATATATACAATAAAATATATATATAAAATATATATAAAAATATAAACAATATATATGCATCTACAATAATATTATTTTGAATATATAATAACCTTATTAAACATTTTCTCCAAGGACAAAACTGTATTTTGGGTATTTGTATACTTAGAATCCAATACACAACTATTGCTGCAACTGCTCTTAATAATATCCATATTTTAAATTATAAAGTAAGCAGAATACAATGGGGATTGTAAAAGAATTTTAAACAACTTAAGCACTGACAAAAATAAACAGACTGTTAACTTATGTAAGCAAAGTGCTGAGGTGAAAGATTCAGACCATGCAAAATCAGTCCTATTTACAGTTTTTTTCAACAATGCTTTTCAAAAGATATACGTTGGAAAGATGGACATCAGTCAGTGCTTGTCATAACACTAGGAATGTTAATATTAAGGTTACAGTTTTCCTGAGTAGCAGAATATGTGCTTCCTATTTACCACTTGAAACTATACACTTAAAATCTTAGTTGTTTGTGCTCTCCAATGATCCTGGTTTAGGTATGATTAAAGATAAATAGAAAGGATTTTGATGATAATTATTGCTTTCCTAAAATTTTAAATCAAAAACTAATTTATAATTTCCCCTTTAGAAACACTTTTTATTAACCTTATAAGCATTATCAGTGGTTTCTAAAGTATCTATACTCTTCAAGTGATCAGAATCATGCACCCTAGAGCCATAGTGCATCAGTTCAAAGACCTGTACCTGGACTAGATGGCTGAGCAAACTCAGGAAAGTTACCTCAGTTTCCTTATCAGTAAACTGTAGATAATAATGGGAAAAAAAAAACACATTAGATTGTAAAGTTCAAAGACGACAAGGCTTGCTCATGTATCCATAAAGACGAAATTTGTCTTCTGAATTCTTGATGTAAATAACAGAATAGAAGCTTACTTTCATCCATTCATTTTAATACATATAAATAAAAATTGGCAGCAAATGGCCACACGAGATGTTTTAGGGACGATGAAAATGTTCAAAAAGTGGACTACGGTGATGGCTGCACAGCTAAGTAAATTTAGTAAAAGTACTAAATTATATATTTAAGATAGATGAATTCTATGGTGTATATAAATTACACCTCAATGAAGCTGTTTAAATATATGTGTGTTTTACATTAAAGAAATTAAAGGATATGTATATCTATCCCCTTTTCCTTAATTAACATGGAAATTAAATTTTCATTTGCTAAAATAAAGTCAGTATAAGAACAAATTAATGTTAAATGTATAATTAAAGACATAATTCAGATAACTTATTTGCCATACATTTGTTGAGTACTATTATGTGCTAAGTATTGGGGAATACAAAAATAAACAGAACACATCTCACTGCCTTTGAGGAGTTCTTAGTCTAGGGCAAGGGAAGGCAAAGTAAGGTCACGGGACAAATTCAACCTGCTGCCTGTTTTTGTACAGTTTGTGAGCTAAAAATGATTATAAAATTTTAAACGGTTGAAAAAAAGAATATTTTGTGACACATGAAATTCAAAGTTTAAGCGATTACAAATGAAATTTTATTGAAACAGCAAAACTCATCATTTCTGTATTGGCTATGGTTGCTTTCACCATATCCCCCCCACATCCTAAGATACTTACGATCTAATCCCTTATATAGAAAATGTCTACCAACTCTTGATCTAAAATGGAGGATACAGGGAGAAATAATTTGTGATTAATCTTATTGGCTTCAATGTTGGCTATTGAGAACCTTTCTGAAATCCATAATTCTCAGTTTTTGCCTAGTACACTAAACACAACTGTTTGTTAGAAAGTTGAACATCATGGTGCCTCAAACACTGTGACTATTTGAAATTTCAGTATTTTAAAATTGAATAGCCTATTCTCAGTACTGAAAAGACCTGTAACTATGAAAGCTACTATTCAGAAAAATACCCAGACTATGATGACTATACCTTGGATTTTCACAATTTTTCTTTAAAAAAAAAAAAAATCCTTGGTTTTTATTTTTAAAAAATCTAGAAGAGACCTACTCAAGTTACCATTAATCAACTGTTCCAAGAAAGACAAAGAATATCTTATTAAGCAAGTAGCCTTACATTTTTTTCAAAGATGCATGCATAAATCTGGGAATAAAACTAGCAGCCTTAAAGAAGAATTCTATTTGATACATCTGCACAAATTATTTAATATGTCAACTGAATGAAATCAATCACAAACAGACAATGAATTAAATGTTTTTATAACTATATATTGATATTTTATTGATATAAGATGGAGGCTCATATGTAAAATATATGTATCATGTTTAAATAAAAATTATATCTTACGTAAAAAGCACCAAATTCAAACTAATAAAAAGTATATTAACAACATTAATTTTCCTACATCCTTCCTCTGGCTCCTTCTTTGAATTTATTTATTCATTTAGTACTAAAATTTCACTTTGTTGTAACAGAATGCACCTCGTCATCAAATGCCAGCTACCTTTATGAAAAGCCTGGAATGGGGTGGAAATAAAGGCATTTCCATAGATTTACAAGTATAAGTAAGGGTAGCATGTATCAGATTTCATCATTTTGTGTGCTTGTTTTCCATTAAATACATACACAATTAAACATGCTGTTGATTTTTTATTACTTTCAAACTCCATTGTTATATTCATAAATATTCATGATTGTAAGTGCTTTTTTCAATTAGGCCAGGATACCTGAAATTGTATCTTCTCTTTTGGAAAATGCATTCTTAATTTATAACAGTATTCATAATTGTGATTTAAGATAGCTTAGTGCTGAAAAGGCAACTGCAGAATTCAGGCTTTTCACTCATTATATTCAAATGGAGCAGTATTAGTAAAAATAAATAAACTCAAAGCACATAAAAAAAAATCCTGAACTGAATTGCTCAAAATTATTTGTCAAAAACTGCAATTATCCTCCCATATGGAATAATAAATGATACCTAAGTTTTAACTGCTAGAATATTCAATTTTATAAACACTCATTTTTCATTCTTTCATGAAGAAAGTTTGGGTTGGCCAAAATAAATCTAAGATGAATATATACTGGGATGGGAGAAGGAGTGCATTTTGAAATGATGTAATAGCTTTAAAATTTCTCAGATGCAAAAACATGCACCACATGTATTCGCTATCAAATTGGTACTAGCTGATCAACACTAAGGTGCTCACATGGTAGTAATACTCATCGGGTGCTGGTCAGGTAGGGTGGGTTGAGGGGTGGAGAGTGAAGGAGGTGGGGGATAAACTCACAGCTAATGGAAATGGGCACACTGTATGGGGGAAGGACCTGCTTGTAGCCCTGGCTTGGGTGAGGCAAATGCATTTCATGTAACCAAAATGTCTGTACCCCATAATATCCTCAATTTAAAAAATAAAATAAAACAAATAGAAAAATTTCTTATTAGATACTAATAAGACCCTCTGCTCTAATTCCCCTAATACTCTTCCTTTGATTTGGAATTCTTCCTCTTCAAAGGCATAAGTGCATGAAGATTCAGCCTATTCACACTTTCTTTCTATTGCTTTGATGAATTAAATATCAGCCACACTATCAAAATGACCGCTTTATTGAGAAGAATTAGTATAAAATTTGAATTGCTGGCATTTTAAGTGGGAAAAGAGGTATCACCGTTGTAGCTTTGGAAGACACAAAGGCTACAAAGAGGGCACTGAGTTAGCAGAGGGTACTAGGAGACAAGAAAGGCACTACAGTGACCACCAAGAAGATAATTCTTTACATTAAAATCTGATTAAGACAGTGGTAGCAGTAACTGTACTCCATGCCACATAAATGTTAAACAATATTCCTTAAAGGGGACTTTGTTCTTTAAAAGGCACTAGACTAGTATATTTTGTCACAAAACAACATTATACTGAGGTCATTATTATTATCCCTTTCATAAAAATGATAACCCTGAGGTCCAGAGAGATTCAGAAATTTTCCTGCATGGACACACACCATAAGAAACTGAGCTAGGATTCTAATACTATCAACCTAGCATTGTAGTAAGAGTGTGGACTGTGCTTTCTGTTCAAATTTTACTTAGTTCAGCCACTTCTACACTGACCTTGGACAAGCTATTTAGCTTTTCTGTGTCCCATTTTCCGTATAAGTAAAATAAGAATAATAATAATAGATAATATTTTTAAAGTGTTTAGAATAATGCCTGGCAGTTCATAAGTATTAAAATGTGGTATATGTATATCACAGAGTACTACTCAGCCATAAAAAATGAATTAATACTTTTTGCAACAATTTGGACAGACTGGAGAAGATTCTCCTAAGTATTGCAAGAATGTAAAAACAAACACAACATGTATTCACTATTAAATTGGAACTGACTGGCACTCATGTGCACAGATGAAAGTAAAACTCCAGGGAAACCATGCAGGTGGGAGTGGAGAGGAGGGAAATCATACCTAATGGGTGAATTCATACCTAATGAGTACAAGGCACACTTACAACTTTGACTCAAGCAGTACAAAAGCAATCCATGTAACTAAAACATTTGTACCAACATAATATGCTGAAATAAAAAGAAAATAAAACCGGGAAAAAAAAGAGAGGAAAGGAAGCAAATACCATACTACATAGCCTATGCTCTTAACTGTTACTCTAGAATAACTGCCTTGGTCTTCCTGCTCTGGCTGCAGTCCCCACACCCAATCAGTGGCCTGTTAGGAACCAGGCCGCACAGCAGGAGGTGAGCAGCAGTGGGACAGTGAGCGAAGCTTCATCAGTATTTACAGCCACTGCCCCTCACCGGCACCACCGCCTGAGCTCTACCTCGTGTCAGTTCAGTGGTGGCATTAGATTCTGCATTATGGTGAAGTATATAATTATTTCATTATATATTACAATGCAATGATAGAAATAAAGTGCACAATAAATGTAATGCACTTGAATCATCCTGAAACCACCACCACCCACCCCGTCCACAGAAAAATTGTCATCCATGAAACCGGTCCCTGGTGCCAAAAAGGTCGGGGACTGCTGTACTCTGGATACTGACTGCTGTCAAGGTCTTAATATCTGATCTCAGCAAATATTAAGAGTATTTATTGCCATGCTCCACTTTGAAACATAAAAATATGGAAAGAAGACCAAGAAAAGTGTTTCAAATAGCTTTATCTAATTATTCTTTTAAGTACCTATCAAATGTACTTATCATCATTGATGATACAAATTGATGTACAAATCACATATCATCACATATGTGATACTATTTGGGTGAAATAGTCATTGCAAAAAGGGAAACAAAAAGATGGCATTAAAATTTCACAGATAAAAAAGTTGACTCTGCATGATTACATTAATCTATATTTAAAGAAAAAAGAGATCATAAAGCTGGAAACTAATTTAAAGAAACAAATATGCCCTAGTTTAAATCTCTGCCCAAGTGACTTTTTAAAAATGTGTTGCCTTGCAAGGCACTCCATCAGAAAATTCTCCGAATTTACAGTTATTCGTGTCAATATGACATAGAAAAATGAGACTACATACAACCCAGAATAGACTATAATAGATCAAAGAAGTTGTCTGTGGTAACTGTTTTATAGACAATGTATTAAACACTTAACAAATATGTAATGCTTATTAAATTGAATTAACAAACAAAAATGTCTCAAATTGAACTTAACTATAAAACAAACAAAAATTGAAGGATATTAAGTAAGATTTTAGTTATACTTTGGCAAAAGCAAAAAACAAAAGTCAAACAAAAACAGAAATGGAATATAAATTAGTAATAAAGATCATGAAATAATTTTTCATGGTCTTTCATGAGCAGGGTTTATAAAGGGAAATAAAAATATGTTGACATGCCATAAAAAACAAAAACATGAGGACACATATGAACCAATCACAAAAACACTGACTTTTTAAAAACCAGTACTAATTAGATATAAATATGAAGCCTGGAGAGAAAAATATGCAACTGAAGAAAGCAGCAGCTATAAGATCTCAAAGAATGGGAAATAAGAATTAAGGCAAAAGTCATGTTTCAAAGGTATCTAAAATCTGAAAGGGCAAATTACCAGGTTTATAGAATCAGAATACAAGAGGATTATATTTGCATGGGACACAGGAAGCACACTTGAGAAATCCTTTAGTCTTTCTTTAGCAGTAAGCATTTCCTAAACTGATTATCATTGATATTAATTTTGATAGCAATAAACTCTCCCTACCTATAATATTTAGGAAGCAATGAAAAAAGATACAGGTTGGAAAAGGAGCAACAATTAGAAACTACAGGGGAAAACCATGAAGCAGAAGGAACATAACTAGTATTGTATAGGCAGAGTGGTTTTCATTTAGTTATTGCTGAATGGATTGAAATTAAAGCCACCAAATGAAAATCTGGAGAACTCATTTCTCACTTTAATAACTTGTTTAGGAAATGAAAATTAGTATCTGGAGCAGCATGACTAACCACACTGGTAATAAAAATCTTATATTTCATGTTTGTAAATTATAAAACGAAATGTCTTAATCAAGTCTGAAAAAAGGACGAATTTATTCTTAATAAATTTCTCTACTCCTTAACTTGGATAAACCTTGAGTACATAATATCACTGACATTGATATTACTCAGCTTCAAAGTTTTCCAGTGAATAAAAATACAGCATTTCTCACCACATCCTAAGCATGAGTTGTCAAAATTTGGTTCATTCCTATGCACTTGGATATATGTATTCATACATGCCAATTAGGTTTCTTGTAAAATCAAAATTATAATTAACCTTTCATTAAATGTAGGATAATCTTCTATTCTGAAAGTTAAGCTAGATAGACCAAAATAGACATATACCTTCTGTGATCCAAACTGACAAAAAGCAATTTGTCCCATTATCTTAACGAATGTCCCACTAAGTGTTTGCATCTGAAGATACTGACTAGCAATATGAGAAAATACCCCTGAATAGGGAGGATCACTTGCTGAGCTCAAACCAGACTTCCTGTGTGTATTCTCAGGTACTTTTGCTGAGTTCAAGTTACCAACCTCCTCTCAAGGTAATTTTATTTTAGGGCTCTGTATTAGTGTGCTTGGGCTGCCATAACAAATTATTATAGATTGGATGGCTTAAACAACATAAATGTATTTCCTAACAGTTCTTGAGGCTAGAAGTTCAAGATCAAGGTTCTGGCTGTGGGGGGGTGGGAGGGAAATTCTTTCCTATTTTAGGTTCATGGCTGAGGCCATGATAATGACAGATTAACAAGAGAAGAGCATAAAAATTTACTTAATGTAAGTTTTGTGTGACATGGGAGCCTTCAGAAATGGAGAGCCAAAGAAACCGAGAAACCTGTATAATTTTATGCTTAGGTTTAATGAAGAGTGGACAGTCATACAGATGTATGATTGGACGATGGGATAATCTACTGGTAATAAACCAGGGGAATGGAGCAATGACTGTTCATATTCTTCTTTGTGTCTTTGGGTCTTAAGAAATTAAGATGTTCCTTTCCTCCAGGTATACGAAGGGTACTTCTCAAATAAGGGTCTTATTACTTGCTCCAGGAGAGAATGAGGAGGGGAAGAAAAGAATGACCTTCCTGCTTCTGCTGTTTTCTCAAATGCCAAGGTGTCATATTTTGATGTAGCATGTCTTGAATTCCATCACAGCTGTTTTGATTCCTGGTCAGAGCTCTATTCCTGGTTTGCAGATAGCTGCCTTCTTACCATGCCTTCACATGGTCTTTCCTCAGTGCCATACACTTGGAGAGAGAGAGAGAGAGGGCTCTCTGGTGTGTTTTCTTATAAGGACATTAATCCTATTGGATCAGGGTCACAACCCTTATGACCTCTTTTAACCTTAGTTACTTCCTTACTCTAAACACAGCCACACTGGGGATTAGGGCTTTCACATATGAATTGTGTGGGAGACACATACATTCATTCTGTACCAAGGTCTTCCTGTGCTTACCTACTAATTCTATACCCAGCACTTTCCCCTACTGCATTATCACATCAACTATATAGCTACTACTTATTTTCATATGCATATGCCTTTCTTTCTAGAGTAAAAATAAACTTTCATAAAGTGGACACGATGCATCATTTATCACTGTTTAGTGTTGTGCTTCAGCCGACACGTATCTGTTTATGAGTGCCGATGGTTAATGTTTCAGAAATGTTGTGAGCTGTCTGTTAAAACATCCATGATTGAAAATTAAATTACACAAATATACAATTACATAAACTGTACTTAAAATAATGTTAATAAATACTCAGAACTCATCAGTTCCTAATTACTATATTTTACCGTTATCTGTCCACTGGATGTTATTTACATCTATCGTATGTCTTTGGTGGAAACACTATATAACAGTGAGCTACTTTGTGTCTCTTCCCAACTTTGTGTTCAGTAATGTCATGTTAGTAGCTTGAAATTAGCCGTAGTGGGAGTATGTGCACTATGAAAATTAATAAACACTGTGTCTTAAAAAAAAAATGTTCAACTGACTGCTTGCATCAGAATTGCCTGTGATATTAAGATGTCCAAATTCGTAGGTCCTAACCTAGATCTTTTTTTTTTTTTTTTGAGACAGAGTCTCACTCTGTTGCCCAGGCTAGAGTGAGTGCCGTGGCGTCAGCCTAGCTCACAGCAACCTCAAACTCCTGAGCTCAAGCGATCCTCCTGTCTCAGCCTCCCGAGTAGCTGGGACTACAGGCATGCGCCACCATGCCCGGCTAATTTTTTTTTCTATATATATTTTTAGCTGTCCATATAATTTCTTTCTATTTTTAGTAGAGGTGGGGTCTCGCTCTTGCTCAGGCTGGTCTCGAACTCCTGAGCTCAAACGATCCGCCCACCTCGGCCTCCCAGAGTGCTAGGATTACAGGCGTGAGCCACCGCGCCCGGCCCCTAGATCTTTTTAATTATTATTAGAGGGCCGAAGAAGCTTCACTAAGTGCTTATTTCCTTAAATCATTATATCACACCCATGACATAGGAAGCACTATACTAAAACCCCATTTTACAAATGACCTTGTTATACAAGTACAAAGTAATAAAGCCAGGGTTCAAATCCAAATCTGACTCCACAGTTCAACCACTAAAACACTGCATTATTCTATTTTCTTCCTAATTTGGGTATAGACATGGGACCACTTTTTTTTTTTTTTTTTTTTTTTTGACTTAAGAAAAATGCTATTGTAGTTGTGTTCAGTGGATGGGTGGATGAGTAGAAAGACAAGCATCACAGAAATTCTTTCTCCCCTTTTATCTCTCTTTTCTGCTTATGGCATGTTGAAAATGTAACCAAGGACAAAAGATGAAAAGTAAAAGGAGGTATTGAGGTATCTTTAACTTGTCCTCCTATGAATACCTACTATGCATAAACAAACAAACAACAACAACAAAAAAAAAAAACGAGCTCACAGATCAAAGAGAAAAATACCCACTTAAAGCAATATATTAATAGATTTTCTATAAAATAGCTTAGTGATTCCTATTAAGTATAGATACTTGCAGAGATTGTGATATTTATATCTAAAATATATATAATCTCAGCTATTACAGGTATCATGAAACTCTGATATATACTAGTTTACCTAGTTAGTAAAAAGTTATATGTTATATTGTGAAGGCAAGAAGTCTATGGAAAATATTTTCAAAATACTGATCACACATAAACATAGTTAAATACAAATCCTTGCCTTTATCATACTCTTAAAGAGCTCCATTGCTCAGAGGATTTGTCCAGAACATACAAGCACTGAAAGATAAGCAAAGTATGCCTATCCAAATACAGGGACGAATGGTCCATTATCAAAGATTCCCTTCGATGTAGTAAATATGGAAAGGACCATTCAGAATAATAGAAGATGAAGAGAAAAGGACAAGTATGTGCTTGGCAAATAATGACGTCAGACACATGGTATGTATTTACATATTTTGTAATAAAAAATAAGAACAGTCATGGTTTATTAAGTTCTTTCTATGTATCAGGCACTATAGTAAACACCTTACACATTAATGTCTTCTCCCCACAATAATTTTGTGAGATATGAACAGGCACAATTTACAGCAAAATAAGTAAGAAGCTACTATAGATTGAATAACCTGCCCAAAGTCACACAGCTTTAAATTGCCATAGCTGGGATGGACACCCAGCTTTACGAATGCTAAAGTTTATGCTGCAAAGTAAAAATGTCTTTAAACCATTTTAACCAGAGATTGTGTTTTGGATTAGTTTGTAAGGGGCTGCACCAGATTTAACAGAACCAGATACAAATGATAGACCAGCTGAAAGCCAACTATGAATGCCATTTCCACCACCTTCCAGGACTGCAGTTAGAGCATCAGCAAGATTCTGCCATACTCACCCTACAAAGTCATCTGTCTTCAGACATTTGCAGGCTACTGTCTCTAGGAGATTTCTCAGTTATATTAACTCATTTTAAGAAGTCCCATAGCAGTTATTATGATAAGTCCTTTACCTGATATCTTGGTGCTTTATTTTAATCTCTAGAAACTTTATCAACTACCTGGGCACAATCTTTTTTATGCGAATGTCTTCCTACCCTGGTAGAATTCAAATAGGAATAAAAATTCAGAAATCTGATTTAGACCCTTTACTGTAATAAATATGTACAATTAAGTAATGTATTTTAATTAATATGAACTTTTACTTTTTCAAATATATTTCCAGAATAAAAAAAATTAGATGATGCAACTCATGTTAAAGGTATCTTTCAAAAATAAAAATCAGATTATTCAACTATAAAGTGACTGGAATAAAGAAAGTGCAAAAGTGATTAGTATTCTAATCTTTACTTATTTTGGGGGGGGCGGGGACTTAGTGAATGGCTATGACCATAAATTAATCAAAAAAGAGCAAGAATATTTTGGCACTGTTACCATAAATACATGTGACTGTCTTAAGTTATTGGTTCAAGCAGACAGGGAAGAGAAAACCTACGCTTATGATTTGATTATATCTTATACTGTTTTTATCATCCCACCTGAGCAGTTCTGCATTTTGGAGGATAGTATAAAACACTATAAAATCATCAGGGCTGGTTTTCCCTTCACCATCTCCTCAAAACAATCACGTAGGAGAATAAGGTTGTAGGCAATAAATATCTGTGACATCTTCCAATGAATTAATATAGAATCTGATCTTGAGCTACACATAAACTTCTCTAGATCTCATATCAAGCATTCATCTCTTCTTAGAGAGTCCTTCTTTAACCTGCTTAATCATATCAAATTCCCCTTTCAAGAGCTCTTGTTATTCTGCACACCTCTCTTTTGTAACACCTGCCAAAATTAAGATTTAACATTTTTTATGTGATTATTTGATTAATGTCTGACTCTCCTTCTAAATTACAGGCTCATTGAGAACTACTAAATGCCCAGAACTGCAGGGTTCCTGCCATATAGGAAGCACTCAAATATGCAGTTAAATAAATAAATAAGCAAATGAGTGAATGCAATAACTCAATAGAAAGAACTTCAGTAAAAAGTCAACTGCAAAGGTTGTATTGTTGTTACATTTCTTTGCTGTTCAATTAGAAATTCACTCACCTAATTATTTTTAAACTTCAATCACAGGCACTCTCTTTTCCATATGAAATTTATTGTAATAACAGTTAAACTGAATGTGGGAATTGGTTCCTAAATTCATCTATTTTATCATTATCATACCGGCAGGATTCAAAATTAGTATTTGGCAGCCTGGTTCACTGATTCTCCAAAAATTCATCTCATATTATACTCTGTCAGTTGTAGAAAGTCACTATCTTATTAACTAACTCAACAGGAAGCAATGAAATGTCCTATGGCAAGTAGAAAAGACATAAATTAAATGATTGGAAATTTCTAGATGTTTGCTCTCTTGAGAAACACATAAATAATGATAAAAACAATAGCAGCTACCATCAACCAATTGCTTACTATGTATTAGAAACTAGGCTAAGATATAAATTCATTTATTCTTCCCAATAATTCTATGAAATGGATATCACCTTCTCCCAACTTTTTTAAAAGAAGAAATCAGGCCGGGTGCGGTGGCTCACGCCTGTAATCCTAGCACTCTGGGAGGCCGAGGTGGGCGGATCGTTTGAGCTCAGGAGTTCGAGACCAGCCTGAGCAAGAGCGAGACCCCATCTCTACTAAAAATAGAAAGAAATTATATGGACAGCTAAAAATATATATAGAAAAAAAATTAGCCGGGCATGGTGGTGCATGCCTGTAGTCCCAGCTACTCGGGAGGCTGAGACAGGAGGATCGCTTGAGCTCAGGAGTTTGAGGTTGCTGTGAGCTAGGCTAATGCCACGGCACTCACTCTAGCCTGGGCAACAGAGTGAGATTCTGTCTCAAAAAAAAAAAAAAAAAAGAAGAAATCAAAGACTAAAGAGGCACAATACCTAAGTTTGGGGGTCCACATAAATGAAGGAATGAATGAATGAAGTAGAATCTCTAATAATTTTGGCCTGAATAAAGTTAATGTCAAGGAATAGTTAGAAAATATGATTTTATTCTTGGAAGCCCTATCAAAATAAACACTTTTGAAACTTTAATAATAATAGCTAACATTTATGTCCCAAATGCTTTATATACATGATATAGTATTTAGTTTTATAAGAAAAATATAGTACAAATACTAGAACATAAATGTTTATCCACAATTTACCAGCAAGCAAATTGAGACTCAAAGGGGTTAAGTAACTTGCCCAATTAACATACATCTGTTAAAAGACTGAGCCAACATTCAGATGCAGTTGTGTCCAATTCAATGACTGTCCTCTTAGTCTCTATACTACTTATTCCTGATAGTAGTTCCAACTTCTGTCTCACCATGGCCAAGTACACATGGGATCCTGAATCAATAGAGACACATTGTTTGTTTGTTCATTTTTCTAGAGGATAAAAAGAGAGCACAGTAAGAACAGTGAGAAAGGATGCTAGGCCCATTTCATCTTACTTCCTAAATGCCTAATTAGACCAATATAAGGAGTCCAAAAGGATGTGTGAGACAAAACAATAAGGTAGACAAAAAACAGACAATTTAGGACATGTCAGACTCTGAAATTCTATGGGTTAGAGAACAAATGTGTTGATATTCCCCTTATTGAGAAACTATGAAGAACTGTTGTGAGGAATACAAGAGTTAACTGAGAATAAATTAATTAAATAGAATATATATTTCTCTTCAGTTAAATCTTAGAAATTTCTATGAAATAGAGCCTTAAATTCTTCAGTATGACTGAATAATTGTAAGAAAAATATTGTTTTTTACCAAGGCCTTTTTTTTTCCCCCTAGCTCTTAGCCAATGCTCACTTCCTCTATCAGAACACATACCCACACTATGGCCAAGCTTTACCCAAAAGAAGAAACTCTGAGTGCACTCTAAATGCACTATTAACAAGGCATCCATGATACAGAGAACCTTTCTTTACACCCTAGATACCACCCCATACTGGGCTCTTATTCAAATGACACATAAATCTTCATTTATTTCTACAGCGCCCAATGATCACTGTCATAACACTGAAATTTTATATAACCTTCTAAATGAAAAAGTGGTAGGAAATATAATTTGGTAGCTTGCTAGGTAAAATAAGATGAACAATAATACATATGCAGATTTGTGGGGGGGAGGGAGTTAACAAATATATTGTAGTATAAATATAACTCCAAATCTGATTCTAAGATACTCTTTATAAATACACAGTTCTTCAACCTCAAATAAATGTAGGTGTGTTTATCTGAAAAGTTACATTAGAATATGTAATGCTGACAATATAGAAGAAAGAGTTATGGAATACTGAAAGAATTCTTTCACAGATCTAAAATCCAAGTAAAATATTTCTATCAATAATATTGGTGTATGCCTTTCAGTTAAACCCAGCTGATTTAAATCCTGAAATATGTGCTTCTGATGCAATGGTAAACAATTTTGCTAAAATACCTTTTGCTATTAATATTTGTGTGTTAATCATCACCTTCCAAAGCTATAAGCCCAAAGCTCAGACAATTAACATCTTTATTATTGGAGGTGATCTGACATGTCCCCAGATATTTCATCCCTTAATTTGTGGAATACACGGAAAGTACAAAGAAAGTTTTCATAAAACAAGTAAAACCAGTGCATTTTTTATTATACTATAGGCATTAAACATTATCTTTATGCCATAGTCTACTCTCTATGTATCATTACATTATAAATATAGTATTACATAGTATTATTATTATACTATCTTTCTAGAATGGAGCACAGTAGTTTTGGTTGAACATTTTGTTCAACCAACCAGTACATTTTTTCATCAAGTAAACAATCATAGCATTTGAAAGGTTTCAGGGAAATTCCAACAGCTATACAGTAGCAGTAATAGTATTACTATCTCTAACACACTTCCAAGCTGCTTGAAAATCTGCACATAAATAATGATGTAAACTAAAAGGCAGAGCAAGGAAACAACGCTTACAAAGATCAATTTTAATATAATAGGATATTTAAAAAAAATTACTTCAACCAAATAAACTCCAGAGTTTATGTTGTCTCATTCTCACTTCCTCTTATTTCTTTCACTATTTTATGAGGCCTTGGGCATAATGATCATTTTGATCACACTGCAATTTATCAAAAATTCTACCTGAAAAGGTACAAGGAAATATAATTTGCTACCAAATAGAATTCAGTTAATATTTGTTTCATGGGTTTGTAAATGAATGACAGGTTTGTTGGTTTTTATCTGCTTCATCTTAGAAGATGTTTCATAGGCAATCCAGTTCATGAATGCCAGTCATTATCTGATGATTCCTGTGGTTCACAGAATTACATGTAAACTTTATGAGAGAAAAGAATTTTCTGTTTTGTTAACTGCTGTATCCCCATACCTATATCAGGTTCAGGCATATACTCCAATATACCAGGTGCTCAATATTTGCTGAATAAAGATTGAATGACACACATAATTCAAGGGTTCTTTTCATACTGAAACAAAATAACAAAGTCACAAATTCCATTATTTTCAATACTTTTTCTCTAAGGATATTTTAAATTATAACTTAATTATAGTTATGGATTACATTGGATTTAAAGAATGTGTAAATGTGGTTGGTCTGTCACATTTATTGAATATATGTATTTGATGTCCTTTAATGTGCTAGGCACTGTGATTCATAATAGAGAAGGATTCTGCTCCCACATCTGTGCTAATGTATCCCCACCCTTGCATTCATCACAATGTATTGTAATAATATTTGTCATTCCCTATATACATCATGTTCTTTCATCCTCTATGACATCCCATCTGTCCTCCAGATCCATTATTCCACTGCCTAACTCCATGTAGTACCAAGTCCTGCCGAAATATTCGTCTTCTCTGAAATATTCCTTCCTCAGTTCCTCTTTGCCACTCACTAGTCATGCAGGGGCTCCTTCCCAAAAACCTTCTGAGCAATTGTCACATAGTGCATAAGGGTATGTACATGTCTGTCTCTTCCATTTCTCTAACTATCCTAACAGACTTTTCCTGATTCACTTTTGTATCTCAAAGGCCTAACACAGTTCTTGACATAGAGCAAGTCCTAAATTGCTGTGAACTGAAAGAATGAATGAATTTAGGATGCTAAATTTAGCAACATATTTTCTTACAAGCTGGGAGAGTTTAGAAAGTATCATACAGCAAACCTATCTTATTAATTTTACACATAATGAAGGAAACCAATTTTGGTTATGATGTCTTCAATCAAACCAAAATGACAACCTAGAAATGTCAGGGGTGGAAAAAAAAACATAAGTAATGATATGACATGCAATGAAACCTAAAGTCAGGATTTTAGTAAATTTATTAATTACTTGCCCCTCATTCAATTACTTGATGAGACTAGATTATAAATTCATCACATAGAACTAATATCAACTTTTTCTATTATCATATTGTATATGTAGGGGTCATTTACTGCTCGTCTGATGCTTATGTTTCAAAAATTAGAGTCTTGAAACTATTTTCCACAAGAAACATTAGCTGATTATAACTCCTACATACGCAGTTATTTATTTTTCCCCCAAATTACAAAAGAAAAGATACATGAAACACAAATTCTTTTGAATCCTCTTATGTGATCATGAAAATGAAATAAGATTTTCATCTTTTCTATTTGTCCAGCCTTTCTGTTGACACCCATGATACTGGTTGAAATTTAGATTCTTCTTGAGAATTGAAAATTGTAGTTCCAAATCTGATACCTCTTGGGAAATTATCAAAGGATTACTGTAAAGGAAAAGTACAAGCTACAAATGAATGCTCTATTTTGACAGCCAAAATAGTTAATCATTTTATTTTATGTTTCTCAGTTATGCCAATGGACCCCCATGGAAACACAGACTCTTCCCCTGTTTAGATTTACAGACATTATTGCCAAAATAAAATACTGTAAGTAGTAAGAAGAGGAAGAATTCCATGCAAATAGTGACATTTCTAAAATGTGTTTTTGCTAAACATTTACAAGGGTAGAAAAACAGAATCCATTTTATTTAAACTTAAAAGCTAGATGAGAATGAAACGGCTCTCATACAGCACTAGTTATCAAATGTTCCAGGGAACCTTATAAGGTATTATCCTAGATCTACATATCTGGGCCACCTGATAAATGGTGCCTCCTTTGCAGTGCAGAAAGTGAAGAGCCTCTGCTCTCAACCACCAGGTACTTTACCAGAATCAGATAATGCATATCGTGGCCACAGGACAGTCCAAGCAAATACTGATTTCTCCAAGTCATAGGAGGGTGTCTACAGCAACAAAATAATTTTAATCCTAAATTTCACATTTGGCTAATTCATCTTGCCCAAGATTTAAGTAGCCAGTCAGGTTCAAACATGAATTTCTATAGGTCCCCCAAATCCTTAAAGGGCCCCACAGACATGAAAGATGGATGAAATGCACATGATATTTTTGTTTTGGATTCTATTATCCACTATTAGAAGTTACAGTTAATGTTTTTCTTGACTAATAGTTTGGCTCACAGTCTCCCATACTTCATATTCAAAACTTCAAGAAACTAAGTAAAGCACAACTAATTATATGTGTTCCCAAATAGATATCCTAGTTAGTTACGCATCAGTCTAAGTTTTGATAACTACAAAAACATTAGTAATAACCATAAAAAAGAAGAATGATGATGATAAGGATGTATTGATTGGCTACCATATGCCAGCCACTTTGCTAGAATCTGTGCCTAAATTGTATTACTTAATATAATATTACAAAAAAAATAGGTACTAATGATATTTTCATTATAAAATGAGGAAACCGAGGCTTAAACAGACTGAGCAACATATCCAAAGCCTCATAACTGTAACAGTTGGAGCCAGGGTTCACACCAAAGTTTACTGGGCTCCAAACTGCGTTCCTAACCAGTGTTGTGTCCCAGGTACAACACAATCAAGTAACAACATCTGTGACAAAGGCCATCTTATCCACTTGTACTCTAGACACAATTCCAAGGAAAAAAAAAAGCTTCCTAGGCACTCATAAAATGGTTGTAAACATAAATCAATTACTGGTTCTAAAATAGGGAAAGTCAAGTACAAAATCAAGATTAATTGTTAACTATAAAACCAAATATGCTCATCATCAGGTTCAAGTAACTTAACTCATATAGTGACATATAAACCATAATTAATATGGATGCAATGCATCACATACTTTATGTGATGGGGGCAGGGCCTTCTAAAGTAAAGAAGTCTTTACTTGAAAGATCTTACTTATGACGTATCTATTTATGACACAGAATTTTTCTTAACAAAGAGTGCCAATAGAGCTTTTGTGTTAGTTTCTGTTGTCCAAGGTCATCTGTAAATTTTCTCTGGGGTTGACAACAGAGGATATTTAATAGAGATACAGAGAGATGAAATATATCTGTATAATAAGGTCTAGATTACAATATCATCAGTAACATTTTTAAACATGAACATAATTCATGTATTTAAAAATAAACTTAAAAAAAGTTAATTTTATAATACAGTAGTAGATACATAATAACAAATTCTATAAAAAGGATTCTTAAAAAAGAGTCACAAAATTTGCCATGATATTTTATCAACAAAATCAAAATCCTATGGGAATGACTAATTTTTTAATATATCTATCTCTGTTTATATGTTTTTATACATATGTTTCCTTCTTTTCTGGCAACAATGACAAACAAAAATATAGAATAAATAGTTCCCATAGAAATAATTCAGGTATTTTATAATAAAAGTAAAATATTATAATTAATGAGTCATCATAATAATTTTATCAAGAACTAAGATAATTCAAAAGCCCTGTTTTACACCTGAATAAGAAACCAATAATTTCAAAATAAATATATCTGACATCCTACACTAATTTGTTTTATCATTATTATTCCTACTGTTAATAATAAATAAGAAATGTATACTTGTAAATCATTTGCCATTTATAAAACACTTTCACATACACTAACCTCTTAAAATTACCTTATTTTATAATGTGTCCTATCAATTTTCATATAAAATTTTCCCAAAAAAGTTAAATATTTAAAATCAAATAACCTGTCATTTTCTGACAATGGTATATAAACAATGTAAAATTTAACATCTAAATAGTACCGCTTAGATTAAAAACAAAAAAATAAGCATCCCTTTCTCTCTGCATTCATGCCAGCATATATTTTTCTTTCTTTTTTGGCTTTTTGACAATAGCCATTCTGACAAGAGTAAGGTAATATCTCATTGTGGTTTTAATTTGCATTTCCCTGATGATTAGTGATGCTGAGCAAATTAGTGCACCCTCTATGGAAAATTCTCTCTATGGAGAATTCTCAAAGAACTAAAAGTAGACCCACCATTCAATCCATCAATCCCACTACTGAGTATTTGCCCAAAGGAAAAGAAGTCATTTTATCAGAAGGACACCTGCACTTGAATGTTTATTGTAGCACAATTCACAATCACAAAGATGCGGAATCAACCTAAGTGTCCATCAATTCATGAGTGGATTAACAAAATGTGAAATATATTTACTATGGAGTACTACTCAGCCATTAAAAAGGAATGAAATAATGTCTTTTGCAGCAATTTGAATGGAATGGGAGACCATTATTCTAGGTGAAGCATATAAAAAATGGAAAAACAAACACCACATGTACTCTCTAATAATTTGAAACTAATCAATGGGCACGCATGGGCACAAAGAGAAGTAAAAGTCATTGGAAATGAAGAAGGGGGAAGGAGAGAAGAGGAAGGGTAATAAGCTACCTAACAGGTACAACAAACACTATTCGGGGATGGGCACACTAATGGTCCTGACTGAGGCATTATAAAAGCCATCTATGTAACAAAAACATGATTGGATTAGTAAACTGTGGTATATGTATACCATGGAATATTACTCAGCTATAAGGAATGATGAAGATACGACATCTCTATGGTTCTCCTGGAGAGAGTTGGAACCCATGATATTAAGTGAAGTATCCCAAGAATGGAAAAACAAGCATCACATGTACTCACCAGAAAATTGGTTTCCCTGATCATCACCTAAATACAAATCTGGGAATGACACCAATTGGACATCAGACTGAGGTGGGGGGTGGGGGAGGGGATGGGGGGTATGCCTACACAATGAGTGCATTGCGCACCGTTTGGGGAGTGGTTACACTTGAAGGTGCTGACTCGGGAAAGGGGGGGTGGGGAAAAAAATATGAAACTATTGTTTTTAACTTGCACTGTTCACTTAATAATTTATCATGAATATTTCCCATATTATTTCATATCATTGTACAAGAAATAATGTATACATTATGAGGACATACTGTATCTAACAAGATATACTGTTAGACTCTTTGATTCTGTAAAATTAAATTGAAAAAAAAAAATAAAATAAAATAAAAAAAATAAAAAATAAAAAAAAAAAAAAGAGGAATGCACTATCACTATCCTACCTTCAAGAATCTTTAGAATAGAAAGTGTAAACAGGTAGCCCAGCAGTGAGCACAGAATTAAAAAGTCACCTGTGTGATTTTCATATTTAGGGATGTATAAAGACCTTCTGAATTTTAAAAGGAACATTAATATGTACATAAGCAAGGAAGGAAGAAATAGTGGAAACTGAACTTTATCTCTAAAAATAGTGAAACGCAATAGGGATTTTCCCTCCCCTAAGGAAAAATTTGAATATGTTAAACTATACAATAAGCAATATTTTTGCAAGTTGTATCCAATTTTGACCAATTTGATTTAATGACTTTCAAATAATTTTAAGGAAAAAATTGTATATTTTATCCTTTTTCTCTTTTTTTTTTTTTTTTTTTGAGACAGAGTCTCACTCTGTTGCCCTGGGTAGAAGGCAGTGGTGTCATCGTAGCTCACCGCAACCTCAAACTCCTAGGCTCAAGCAATCCTCCTGCCTCAGCCTCCCAAGTAGCTGGGACTACAGGTGCACACCACCACACTCAGCTAATTTTTTCCATTTTTGGTAGAGATAGGGTCTCGCTCTTGATCAGGCTGGTCTCGAACTCCTGACCTCAAGTGATCCTCCTGCCACAGCTTCCCAGAGTGTTAAGAATACAGGCGTGAGCCACGACACCTAGCCTTAAATATATTTTTGAAGTCAGAACACATTTCTGCATTGCAAGTTCATCCATGTACACTAGTTTCTGAAGAATGTGCACTACCTGATCTCTGAATATTTAATTATCTGAGCAAACTGACTTAGCAACAATTAAAGCATTTGGTCATTAAACAATGTCCTCAAATAACAAAAAAGAGAAGTAAATATGTGTAATAATGAAATCCTTTAATCATTGAGAGCCAAAATTATACTTCATTCTGACTTGGAAGAATATAGATATTTGAATCCTTCTCATAAATAAACAGCATTTTATAATGATACACAAAGTACTAAAGTATTTTATTGTAAATCCAATAATTTGAAGCACCTTACTAAAAGGTTACAAGCTATCATTTTTCATTATACAAACCTTTTCAAGAAGATGATATATGGCCTTTTCTTAAGTAGAACAACATAACTTCCTAGAGTAACAAAATTTAATATTGGAAATAACACAATAACCAATTCATCTAACCCATTTATCTTACAAATGAAGAAACCAAAACAAAGAAAAAATAAGTGGGTTGCCTAAATCTCACAGCTACCATATCAGTGCCCTTTCTATACCTGTCATGTCCAATACAGTAGCCACTAGTTATATGCACTATTAAACATTTGAAATACGGCTAATTAAAATTGAGATTGAAATGTGCTGTAGGAGAAAAAATATATACCAGATTTTAATGGCTTGCTATAAAAAAGTAACAAAAAATCTCACTAATAATTTTATATTAGTTCTATATTTAAAGATAATATTTCAGCTATACTAAATCAAAATGTATTATTAAAATAAATTTCACCTGTTTCATTTTACTCTTTTTTGTGTCTACTATAATTTTTAAATTATGTTCATGGTTCACATTATATTAATATTGCTATCTGACAGCACTGTTCTACACCATTACCTTTTACATTCTTTAAAATATATCTTTTTGAGATTCCAAGTATGTACAGTAATTTCTTATGTGCAATTCATATATTTTCATTCGTTAACTAAAAAAATTCTCCTTTGTCATTTGAGAGCCTATGTTTACATAATCTAAATACCAAACCAATCAACAAATGCCAAATGAATTTCAGAAATGTTTACACCTTCATTATCACTTTGTCCTTCATAAGGAGTGCTTCTCTTGGTTTCATACACATTAATTTTACTATTCTAAGATATTATTCCCTGAACTCCACAGTCATCCAAAATCTACTCTACATTTTGATAAATGCTTTCAAGGCAACAGGCTAAAAGAATAAAGAGGGCATTGAATTCTCGTTGTCACAGGAGAATAATCGAAGATAATTCCAATAAGAGTAAATTTTTCATTGAGCTATGGCAATAGCTAATAACATTACTCAAAAGGAAAAATAATTGTGTTCATATAACAAGTCAAAGTGCCTGAAAGCTGAAAATTGCTTAATTTGAAGGTCTAGTAAGAAAAGGAATAATAAAAATGAAAACAAACAAAATAAAACACTCAAATCACAGTAGGTCACCCTTAACTCACATTTATACCTGACGGACAATAGAGTACCTATAAATGTCCTCAGTAAACCAGTATTTTGCAAGCAAAGACCACTTCATAGGGGCAGGCAATAAACTTTCCTCCTCAAAACTATTCTTCTACCCCAAATTCTTAGTAAAATCGAGGCTTCTAAAATAAATGAATTAATCAGGGATGTGTGCCCCATAATGATTGGCAGATAATACTTGTTATGCTATCAAGGTTGAGATTAGCAGGCCTTTGTACAAATCAGGAGGACTCTCTTTGCCCCTCCCCATCCAGAAGTGGTTTCTAGACACAGACACTCCTGAACAACACTGATCCATTAGGAGTAACCAACCTTTCTGTGGAAGAGTGGTCACTTTTTAGTTTTCTAGAACCTAAGAACCACTGAGTGCTTGTGAAGATATTGGACATATTGGGGTGATATCAAGGAAGAGGAGTTGAGAAGTGGCTGTCAGTGATTAGCCCTTAGAAATGGAATCATGAAGGATTTCCTGTTTCATCAGTCATGAAGCAGCCATGGCAATCCCTAGTCCCAGATCTCATTTCAGAAGCCCAATAGTGTTACTGTTGACATGAAGGAGTTGGAGTTTTATTTCTGTGATGCATATTGTAAGACATGAAAGACAGCATGATGATTTTTAAAAAGTGAGTTTCAAGATAGGAATCTGCTTTGCCACAGAATGGCTTTGGGCCAGCCTCTTCTTTGAACCTGAAAACAAACAGGAAAATATTTCAAAAGTGGAACTAGATGTTGTCTACATTCTTTTAAATCCACATTTCCTAAATGGAGATTTGTGAACCTTTAAAAGATTATGAGCCCGTTCCACAGAGATCTCCTGGAAGTCACAAGTTTTTGACCATAATTCTGATTTTAGTTGTTTATATTAGTCATATATCTTAAAATTTAATTTAATTTCTAAAATTTATCTCATAAATGAGTACTATATATAAGCAGAAAACATAAAAACTGCTATGGAATTTTTATAAGTTAACGAGATGCATAATACTGTAATTCTGAAAATTTCCAAGATAGTAGCATTCCAAGCTATCTATAGCACATTAAACACTCAAATTTAAAGCTATATATTTAGTAAGAATTACACCTGTTCTTGCTTTTCACATACCATGGCCAAGTCTAATGTATTCTGAATGTATTATTCTCTAGAGAGGTTTTTGTAAACATCATAAAGCAATCTCCCTTATCTCATCATTTATAAGCAAAACAGAATGCATAAAAACTGAATAGTATGTTATTTCAGTGGAAATGGAAGAATAATTTAAAGTAGTTTTAATCTATTTTCGATGCTATGAAACCTATAAAAATTCTATCTATATTTTAATATATTTTCATAAACCAGACTCCATATGCCATCTTTGATTTTTTTCCTTAACAAATCATGTCCTTTCTCCTACAAGTAATTTAAAAGCAAATTAAACAATGAGTGGAGGAATTTGACACTATCTATGCTATGAGTATTACGAAAATGCTATTAAGATTAATCTTATGGTATAATCTTTAATATTATGCCAATCCAAATATTTTCACTTCAAGTACTCTTTATGGCATAATGAGCAAAAATAACCACTTTCTTTTTTACTTCATAAGCAGGCAAGTAGGATGTCCTGTGCTTTAAAATGGTTGATAAGGATCACTTGGTGGTACTTGTTAATAAACTACATTAATGCATGCCCCTTTCTTACATATTATGATTCAGTAAGACGCAATATTTTTAACAAGAAAACTATGACAGCTAATTTGATTTAGGAGGAGTGCAGCCTGTAGATACAGATAAGGGCAATGATAATTCTTAATTCTTCAACCTGTAGCATAGGAATTATAATCACTAATATACCAGACTGATTATGGTGAGTTCATGACAAGCTGCCCAAAGACACCATAGGAAAGTACTATCTAAAGAAAATACATGGATTTGTTTTATGCATCTTTGAATTCTAGACTCAATGCAACACTAGAATGTAACAGATGTTTTAATTGTTTGATTAATGAATAAAAAATCTAGGATCCATATAAGTTATCTAGGATAGATGCAGGATATGAAATTCTACAATTACAAAAGGGTTATTGGATGCCTATGAGTTATTTTTTAAACATTCATTCGTTCCCTTATGAAACAGTAATGGAGCACTTAACTGGGCACTGGGGATAGAGCAGTGATCAAGACAACCACTGTTCCTGGATTCTCATCAAGGAGCCTGAAATCAAACTACTGCTTACACTTTAACAAAAATTATGAAAAGTGCTAAAATGTAGAATCACAGACTACTAAGAAAAACACTTAACAGGGCAATGATCTAGTCTCTGGAAGGTTGAAGCAGTGAAATCCCAGCTGAGTTCTGAAGGATAAGGACAGTGAGGGTAGCAGGAGGTGGAGAAGTGGACAAACTCTGCAAAAGCAACAGCATATGGGAGGCATGGAAAAATAGAGTGGATACTAGAAGGCCATTATGGATACAGTGCAGGAAAATAGCGAGAGAATAGCATTAGTTGACCCAGTGAGATAGGCAAAGACAAATCAGGCAAGAATTTATAATCCATGATATTGCTAATAATGAACTTTATCTGAGAGGCAATAAGAAGGCTTTGCTAATTTTTACCAGGATAATTCCATCACTAAGATCATATTTTAAAATGTTTAAATTTTCTGTGTTGAAGTGAATGTAGTAGAATAAGAGCTAAGGAAAGACCAATTAAGAAGTAACTGCAGTAGCCCAAGCAAAAGACAATGGTGTCTTGCACGAAGGTGGTAGTGATGGGGATGAAGAAGTGAAAACAAGGCTCAGGTCCATAAATAAAGTTATTTCCACTAACTTTCCACCATTCCTATTAGTAGATTATGCTCATATTATTTATTTCTTGTAATACTGTCTTTATAGTTAAAGGATGTCATAACTTTGGCAAGGTCATTTAATTTCTTAGGGATAAGAAAAACATATTTTATGGGATGAGACTGATAACATTTGGAAAGGAGGAATAGAGCCTTTATACAACTTTTAGTGCAATTAATCAAAGGCACTGTTATGGCTGACAGCAATAAAGAGGGAAGAAACTACAACCTATATTTCTAAGAATACTTGACTAGAGACATAAGTAAAAATTCAGTGTAGGATAAATCTACAAAAAGGGATTCATAACTGAAATCATAGACATGCAAATTTAATTCCCACATTCAGAGAATTATTCAACAAAATTGTCAGAGATTAGCCTGAATCCACCTTGTGAGAATGTGATAAAGGTATATGTAAAGACCAATAACTTACTAGATACATTATAGACTGATTCCTTGCTTCAGAAAGATTTTTTGGTTAAACCAGCTTTCCTAGTGCTTTATAAAAGTATTTACATTATAGGTGATTTTTCAGAAATGAAACTATCACAAAAGCAAGGTATGCTTACATTTTTTAACAATATTTTCAGTTTTAAAAGAAATAAAATTTGTTTACATAAGTCTAGCTCTCTCCAGTAACAGAATGATGGGGGCTGGCATATAAAGGAGGAGATAATAGCAAATGTTTTTTTTTTCCCCCTTGTCAAAGGTTTTTATTCTTTCAAAAACAAAGAACATACAGTATTCATAAGAATAACAAAGTCATAGTTTTATTATACTGGAAGCTCCTTAAGTGTGGAAATTGTGTGTCTATCCTGAACTGAAGGAAAGGAGTGTGTGTGTGTGTGTGTGTGCGCGCGCGCGTGTGCAGGTATGCACGGGCGTATGTGTTCTGGAAGACCATACTCGGGAAGGGAATAGAGACTGCAATACCACTTTATATTATTTGGTATTTTGTGCTATTTTTACATTGTGAAATAAATAATAGTATTTATTGTTTGGTATATTAAAATATATCAACTATTAAACATTATATCTAGAGACACACTTACATGCCACATTAAAATTTGAAATCTAACAAAAGGTGTTTAGAAAGCTTCCTCTCTACTTTCATGATATCCAAAGAGAGGAAGAAAATACCAACTGAAAAAGCAATGTGTACTATTTCTATATATTTCTTTGATTTAATAACTTGTCAAACAAGCTCAAAAAGTAACATGATAATAAGCTAAAATAAAACATAGCAGAATCTCCAGCAATAAATGAGGAAACAAAAGAATATTAAGGAAAATGGAAATGAACTTTTTAGATAGAAAACAACATTTATATAACCTCAGCTTGTTATACCTGCTACGGTAGTTCTAGTCACAGCACCACCACTAGCCTGAAAAAGGTTCTAAATATCACATAAAACAAGAGTTATGATTATTTTTTAAAGTATCACAGAAGAGGAAAATATTCACAGTTGCCTTATAACTATCTTTTCAACATTATCTGAACTGTCAAATTATAAAGAGTTGTTACAGAAACCGTAAAACTTCACACAAAATGAACTTGTTATTCTACAATGACATTAATGATGGACTGTATAGTTAAGATCACATTTTTGAAGAATTTATGAAACAATATTTATTTCCAGTCTTTCATGGTCAAAATTTCTTCATTTTAATATTTTTTACTTATTGGTGAGTAATAATGTATTTTATTTGATACTAATCTATAATAAAATAATAATGTTATGTTCCATATTTATCTTTTGTAATTTCATATTTCATTTAATATTTAGTAATAGGCTTATAATCTTTCTATTTTGAATGTATTATCTATTTTAATATATTTCTTTATTTTATGTATTTAAACTTTTTGATGAAATTACAACACCAATGTGTAAATATAAATACCAAATATCAGTACTTCCTTTCTTCTCAGTATAAAAAAATCATTAGTGGGGAATTTATTAATTGAGATGTAGGTAACTGTACTCAAGGAAGATAAAGGCTGCCATCCCTAGTCAGTATCAATAGCCAGAAGAGGAGGAATGTTATGACAGTCAGATCCACATTCTGTGGTCAATTTTTAAATCATCAAATGGCTATAACAGAGACAATGCAAATTAACTCTAAATTATAGTAGAAGCAAAAGCAAGAAAATTATGGGAAAAGAACTGGATTCAAACCCCAGCTTTGACTTTTAATAGCTGTACCTCGTGGATTAGTCATGTAACCTCTCTCAGCTTCATTTCTCTAACTTTAAATCTGGACAAGAACAGCTACTGACCCAGTTATCAGGATTGGACTAGCTTATGCATATAGTGTGCTTAATATAGTGCCAAATAGCCAGTGCTCAATAAAACTGGGCTCTGATTTTCAACTATGTCATGAAACAAAAGAAGGGCTAGATGAATTAATTGACTTGTGGCATCTGAAATAGCATACACTGGGTGAATGAAGGTAAAGAAAGATCTGAAATGTAAACAGTGAATAATGGTTTTTTGCTTAAGGAGAAGAAATATTAAAGAGTGAAAGTCCCCCAGGGTCAAAATTTTTATCAGATGTTTAAATTCATTTATCTTGCAGTTATGTTCTTTATTTTGAAACTTATTCAACTTATTTTTGCTGTTATAATATTGTGGATTAGTATTCTACAACTTAAAAAAGTCTATCATGTGCAAATCCATAATCATTTGCAGACTTGATTTCAAATGCTAATCATCTTATGAAGGTCACATTTCAACACTAACATATTAAAAGCACTTTTCTTTAAAAGATATTCTCTAATTTATGTAAGAAATACTGAGAAAATTATACAATGTTGGCGTCAGAAGGGATCTTCTAGGTTTACAGCCTCATTTTACATATGGAAAAGTGGGACTCTGGAACCACAATGGGTTCCCTTTGGTCACAGAGCAAGGTAATAGAAATAAGATCTTCTGAACCTTAAACCCAAACACTGTATTTTTTGGTAAACCACAGAATGCAGGCTGAGGAGGAACTTAATGTATCAAATCATTATTTAATTTATTCCACAAATAGCACCAAGAATAAAAGGACTAAGTAAGGGCAGCTTCTACATTACAGAATACAAATAAGACAAATGGTAAATAACATGTTAGAGAAATCCTTATCCTCATTATCAATCCATGAGACATAATTTAAATTAATGTCATTTCATTTTATGCCAGTCAAGAGTCAACAAAGCAGAACAAGCTTACTGGCATTACAGAAACACTTACAGGAGGTTTCTGTATGTATTCTCATACCTTAAAGCAAGATGAGTTTTTTATATAACCTGAATCTTATCTACATGCAGTCCAAAAATATGGTTCATGTGATATACTCCTTAATACTTCAGTCATCAAAAAATAAAGTAGCAAGATATGGGCATTTTTCCAAGCCCATGTAGATAGACTTCAAGATTCCTGCCCTCTAGTATACAGGCTTTGTCTAATCTCCTTTTCTTGAGTATGGGCAGGATCCGTGACTAGGATGGGGTATCACTCCCATGATTAAGTTACTAATCAATTGATTTTGCATTAATCATAGGGAGATTATCTCTTTTTATGTAGGCCTGATCTAATTGGTAGACCTCTCTAATAGAGAGTAAAATATTAGAGGACATTCTTCAGCTATTTTGGAAGAAAGGAAACAGCCTTGTTATGAATTGCCTATGGCAGTTGCCACATGGCTGGGATCCCAGGGCTGCATTTAGGATTTGAGAGTGACCGCTTCCCTCACGCTCCCACCTCAGGGAACTAGCACAAAAATGAAGACCTCAGTCCTACAACCCTGAGGAAATAAACTCTGCCAACAATGTAACCCAGCATGGAAGCAACTCTTTCCCTAGTCAAACCACCATATAAACTGACAGATTTATTTTAGCCTTATAAGATCCCAACCTGAGGACCCAAGAAAAACATGCCAGATCCATGTGAAATATTAAACTTGTGTTCCTTTAGTACCTAAAATATTTTGTGGTAATTTGTTATGCAGCAATAGAAAACTAATACAGGCAGATACCAAGTCTTTATACTTTGCATATTCTCCAAGATACAAAATACAGTAGCAGTAGGTATTTACATATTAATATATTCTTGACTAGATTATCTTAACCGGAAATGGTATGCTTGATGCAGCACAGTGTTAGGAAACTGCTAGGAAATACCCTACTGTCACTTATGTTTGGGGATAGTCTTGTAGCTTTCAAATGTTTTTCTCATTTAATACTGTGAGTTATATATGACATGGATATCATCTCCATTTCATAGATGAGGAAGCAGAATCCATAAGGGGTAAAGTTCCGGGAGTCATGTTACTCATTTTCTTTCTACTATGCTCTTGCCTACTTTGAACCATTTCCTTTTGTAATTCCCTTGACACTGATGGCATATGAGAATACACTAAATTCTCTTATGAATCTCAGGTGCCTTATAAAGCAACACTGAGGGTTGTTACCATGTTTATCTTGTTCCACCTTGATTTGCCACAGGGACATGGTCAAGCATCTCACATATGCTACACATGTTTGCTAGCTGACTGAATACAGTCAATACCAGCCAGCCACAGAACTTATTATACTTCTAATATTCTAGGAAAAATAATATTCATAATAATTGTAACCATTAATGAAGCCCTGGTGACATCATATACTCTTTATACATTTTTACTTTGTCACAGTAAGTATGCAAGGAAGTTTTAATTCTTCATTAAAAAGGAGTAAACTAAGTTTTATAAGGACTAAGTAATTTGATAAATATTACCTAGCTTAAAGGATGGATGCAGACAAAATTTTAGGTCTGTCTGCCCTAAAGCTTGTTTTAGTTTCATGATTTCATGTTACTGTGCTTAGGAGACTTTCAGTACAGAAAAATGACAGACAATACAAATAAAGAAAAGAGAACTTCAAACTAGAAAATCCTTTGTACTTACAGACTGCAATGCAAAACCCCTCGAATCTATCCATACCACACACAGTATTTTGGCAGTTAAAATTCACAAAATTCTCCAATCATACTTAACAAAATTCACAGAGATTATAATATACCTAAGGGCACTTCTGTAACAAATTATTTCTTCTATAGTACATAAATAAATGAAAAATAGTATTTTTGTACTTTTAATTCAACATGCTTTCTCCATTCTCTATTGTGAATAGTATAAATTTAAGAAACCCCTTATTAAATAGTTTGTTTCAGAGTTTTAGTCAAAGCTTTAGAGTCACCTTGGAATGCATGTCTTCAAAAAGATCTTCTCTACCTGTTTTCTCCAGAATATAAAAAGCTATCAAAGTTTCTCAGGCATTTAAAAGCTCAAAATGATTATCTTTTTTATTTTTTCCTTCATGAAACAATTCAAGCTTTTAAAATCTTACAGAGCTTGACTATGAAGCTATTACTTTATATTTAGAAAATTGTTAATTCTCAAACTGAATGAGAATCTTGAAGAAAAGGACAGTTATCCAAGGTTGACTGCACCTTTCTCTTGTTCTTTTGGCAATCTTCATTTGCCAATAGTTGTTACTCTTAAACATCCAGGTTTATAGCACAACAGAAATAATAAATCATTGAAATGTTTCTCTTGATGTTGTATCAAATCCACTCTGACTCTTGAAATAAGTTAAATAACCTTTAGCTTTCTTTTCACCCTTCTCCTTATGCCCTGCTCCTCTACTCACTTGAAAATAAAATAAAATAAAATAAAATACTGAGGGAGTATTCTATGATTGAAAAGATACATTAAAGCTTCTTTAAAAGGAAAATACTCATAGGCAGCCACAAGCAAAATCACTGAAGTATCTATGGGTAACACTTAGCACCTGAGAACTATAAAGGCTCACGAAGGCACTGTAAAACTAAATATGTTTGTCTGTTTCCAAATCATTAGACAAGGAATTCTTACTCTTATTTCAATAGTCATTGCTGCAATAGTCACATCGCATCCAGCCATTCATTTATCAACTACATTATTTCACTGCTTAATTGGGAGAATACACACCTGCAAAGATGATCTTGCCATAAACAAGAGATGCTTCTCAGATTGGAAGAAAATGATGAATAAAGCAATTAGTAATTGGAAGATTAGATAACTAGAATGTAGAAACTTTCCACTTGTTTAGCTATTTAAGTAAGCATGTTCTAAGAACTAGAATAAATAAGTGTGGGCTTTAAAACTCTAACAATAGATTCAGAAAGTATAAGTCACTGGGCCTAAGGGAAACACAGCAACTGGCCTCCAAAGACTGTTAATTTACCAGTTCTCAATAAAGTAAGCTAATAGCAAAGAGCAAACATGCTACCAATTAAAAGTATATTTCTATTTGGACACAAATGTACTGCATTATAGATTAGTAGCTATGCTTACTATACATTACCTAGGTAAATACTAAAATTAGATCTCATTCCCTAGGCAGACAACAGCTGACAGGAGAGAGGCTGTTAGAGGTATGTACTGAGGCAAAGGGATATCATTCTAGAATTAATAAACATATGGATAATGCAGAGTTAATTACATGACTTTGGCTACAGGAATATGCTTGAATTCCTGCTAATTTATTGAAGTGGGCACCAACACTGTGTGCTGAGGGTTAGCCAGGAAATGAAGCAGGTGACAAGAATAAATGCAAACAGGCAAAATGTGTGATTACAAAGTCTGTTTATGAAATAGAATTTCTGTGAGCCTAATTATTTGCAAAGCTGTAGTAATGCACTTATTCTAGCTCTTTCTTTTCTATCCTTGACTTAGATGAAATTTACTTGCATAATAGCTAGAACCATTTTGCTAAAATATATAGCATTTTTCTATTTCAATCTCATTTGGAGTACAAAATTGAATGGAAATCTACATATTTATATATAAGCCATTTGTGTAGACTGGGTTTACATATAAGCTTTTTCCACTTATTTTGCTTGTGAGTGATTTTTTTAAGTCTAGTGAATAAAAACCTATTGCATAAAATGCTTAACTAAATCAATTTATTTCCACCTGCATAATTTCAGAAGCTCCATTACATATTTCATCTGTCAAGATACACACAGAAGTCTTTGCTTCTTTAGAAGGTAGACTATTTCAATGACTGGCCATTATAGTGAAAATTCTTTATGTTAAATCTAAAGCTTTCTATGTATTCCAGCTCTCTCCACTTTATAAAAGAAGAAAACATAATTTGCAAGATAAATGCAATGTATATTTATAAAATCTCTTACACTTTTCTAAAACCTCACCCAAACTGAATAATATTAGATCCTTGCAATTTTGGAAGGCAGATGAATTACATATATATGAGGAGATGCACATAAGTATAAAAGATTCTGGACATCTACAACTTAGTATTTGATGTCTAAAAGTCCAGAGACATAGGAAAGTCCACAGACACCTGAATAATTTGTCTGAATTTTATACTGTATAAGGTGGATATGGCAGGAAAGTGAGTCACTGAGATTGGTGAGTGAACCTAGGTAGCCATACATCATACTCATTTCACAATATATTTGTTTTTCTGTACCTCTGCACTTGTATCTGCAAAATATGTGCATTTGAAATCATCTGAGTAAAGTGGGCACTTGAGAAATATTTAAAGATGCAATTATCCTCTCATATAATCGGCCCTTCTAAGAAATACTTATATACTGGTGACTATAAATGTTAAAAATAATGTCTTAGTAATTCTGGAAATGACAGGTCTTATCTCCTACCACAACTAATTTTTTCTTTCTTAGGTGCATTTAACACTACAGTTTTAATATTAGAAACAGTATAAATCAGTGGCCGCTAAAAGTTAGTTTTGAAATAAATAAGTTACTAAGCAATCATACACACATCAAACAAATATTACACACTGATTCTTTTACACAAATAGCATAGAAGAATCAGGAGTCCTATTTGAATGAACTTTATAGATTTTTGAAAGCTATTTGAAGAATGATTCTTCTGTAAAAAAATCACCATGAATTTTTAAAATATAATTTCCTTCGTAAATATAATACAGTTAAACTAAGGTATTCTGATTTGTGTCTGTCCACATAGTCATCAGCAGTATGGCTATCAATCACCATATCGTGTTTTCATTCAATTTCCCTCTGGACCTATTCTAAGTTAAGCTGAGTTGCTCCTTTACTGAATGACTGTTCTAATATGGTAGCCAACACTTATGGGCCTTTCTTCACTCTAAAGTCTTAGCATAGTTGTAGTTTCTCCACAATTCCCTTCTCCACTCACCACCTCTAATTTCCTATTCATTGAAACCCAGCAGAAGTTAAGATCATTTAAAAAAAAAAAAAAAGTACATCCATTCAGAAAGAATTTTAGACTCACGCCTAAATTAAAAGGTTTTTAAATTAGAACCTATATATGCTTAGTTTCCTCTTCCACAGAATAACATGAATGGCCTATATGACAGCTATTTTCTTCATAGCTTAGCAGATTTTTTAATGTACTTTGCATTCTTGAATATTCTACCTATGCAGAATGTCTAGCTGGCCAAGCATCTAAGTAGTAAAGAAGAGAAATTTTTGTGGTTTGGAAGGAGGTGTGGGCATAATACCTAACTCTGAAGTCCCATGGGTATTTATTAATTTCATATTTAAACATATATATGTAATGCTTTTGATTTTTTAAAATAAAAGCAATTAATTTAATGTGACTTAATATTATTTTTATATCATTTAGATACTTCACATGTATTTATGTGTATATATAATATTAATGTTAGTGCATTTTTAAAACTCATACCTCAACTTGTTGTCTTTTAAAATATCATAGAAAACCAAATGTAAAATATATCTCTTCTCCCAAGATGATGTCTAATTGCCTCCCTAATTTTAGGAGAAAATATGTTTAATTATTTCTCCTTATTGCTCACAGAAATTGAAGAAGCTTCAGATATTCTACTCTAGGGGTCAACAATGTGTGATTCAAGACCAGCAGCATTAGCATCACTTTTGAACTTGCTAGACAAGTGCAAATTCCTGGGCCCCAACTAGGACCTACAGAAACTCCAGGGGTCAGAAATCTATGTTTTTATGAACTTTGAGAACTACTGCTCTACACAATCAATGAACAATAGAAGAATCCATGTGACAACTTGTTCCTGGCTCCAGCTGCTGTGATTTCTGTTAACATCACACCTGACACGTTTTAAGTGTTCAGTGAATACTATCTATTCTAGTTATGCCTAGATCTTGGCTATAAAATTCATGTCCAAAGCCATGCAGAGATGTCATAATCTTCACTTGAAAATTGAGACCTGGATATGTGCATCAAAAATGTTAATATATAACCTTACCCACCTAGATTTGGTAATAACTTAAAAGAATATAATTTATTTACACATTACTTGTTGCCAGAAATCCAGAGGCTTACAACCAAATTTTTGGGACTATAAAGATGACTAAAGCAGTGGGAATTAGATTTCTTGACTTATAGACAAGCAGAAGCAGAGGCTCAGACGTTGGAGGTATATAGTTGAATGTACAGTAAATCAAAGTGTACTTTGCTCTGTAGTAAGCCACACAAAGGTTTATGATCAATAAGTTTTAGTACAATGACAAAACTATATTAGAAAATTTATAAAAAGATTCTCAGGAGAATTAGACACAACCCAAAAAGTGCTAACATTTTTCAGCAATGAAGCCATAAAAATGACTTAAAAACTGTCAGATTATCCTAAGTCATCGCATTATCCAATCAGGAAAACATTCCAATGCAAACGTTTAAATTTAAATTAGAAAATGAAAAACATTTTGTTTCACTGTTTCCATTTTCAAATTTGCCCCCTAACTAAATAAATTAAAAGATAAAAACAGAAAACCCAAAACTCAACTGATAGGAACTCAAGAAAAGATTAGAGAAAAAGGAAGTAGTAATAGCAAAGGAATAGTATAAAGTTTACCAGAAAGTAAGGGCATGGCTCTCTAAACAGAAGGGGCCAATATTATCATCAACAAAATGAAAATGACCTATAATGAAGCACACTATCACTGACATCTCAGATCAGCATCAGAGTTATCATTTCACTCCTCATTCCCTTCTCGATATGCTGGAGTCAAATAACATTCTGATCTCTGATGTTATATGTGATTATTTTTTCCTTATTGGAGACATTTGGGCTCTTCTCTTAATCTCTGCTGTTCTAAAATTTGATTGTTATAATATTGGTTTAATAAAATATTATTTAATTTTATTGTGAAAATAATTGGTGGAGGAGGAGTTTATGCATATTATTTGGAAATATACAGTAACTACCAGAAGAAACAGGGTTTAAAATTGGGACTTACAGCTGAAGACCGATGGTAGAGGGAGGCCAATGTTTTTATACTAGTTTTTTTTTTTTGAAAAAGGAAAATACTTCCCTCTTAAGGCAAAAATAACAAAATAAAAACTCTATGAAAAGAAGAATTTAAAAGAAAAGTAGTAAAAAATCTTTATTAGTTACAATATAATTATTTCATTCCTATAGCAGGAGAAACTAAATACATATGTTCAATAAGTCAAATAATGGAAGAAAAAAATTCTCATTGTTTCACTCCATGTTGTGATACTTCATAAAGGTAATGCCTCTAATGAAATCAAGTATACTGTACTTTTTACTCTGGGGCATAAAGTGCAAATCACATTGTGTTTGCTTGTGCAGTCCTTAGTCAAGAAAAGCAAGCACTGGCTTCAGTTGAGGCTTAGGCTCCAATAAGACTACATCATAAGCCCAGTAACATTTCATGAGGGAACTCACTGTCTCAAAGGCAAAAGGCAAAATGTGTAAGATGGTATCACATTCCAATAAAATGTATAACATTTCATTAAATACGCTTTTCTAAGCATTTACTAAGATGCAATCAGGTAAAGAAAAAAGATTATAATCTTTTTATTTAGCATTCTTGAAATTCAAACAGCCTCATATCTTTTAAAAATACCTATTTTTTTACTCACCTGGAGAAAATTTCAAAGGTGACTTTGCTTAGAAAAAAGTAATAGGATAGAAATGACAGGAAAGCACAAACGAAACAAATCACAAAGGAGAAAGTGCTGTCATTCTTTTTTGTCCCATATTCTATAACCAAATGGCCTGGGGTTAACACAGGACAAATGTTCTGACTCCTGTCAGTTAATCAACAAATATATAGCTAGCATTAATTTTGTGGCACATGCTGGGGAAAAGGAATAATGGTCAATTCAGTCTTAGTTCCATGTACCTCAAACTTAAAGCTACACACTAATCACCTACAGGGCTTCTTAAAATGAAACTTTTCATTCAAGAGTTCCAGGAGTGAGTCCTGAGAATCTGTATTTATAATACATTCCGAGATGAAGCCCATGCTGCTTCCTCATGGACCATCTTTAATTAGCAAGAGCTTGTAGTGTACAGTCATTCAGTCCCACATAACCAAAGTCCCATGACAGGAGAAGACAAAGTAGATTGAATTTATCATTTCTTACTAGTGTATACAGTTTTTAAATTGTAATCAAAGAAACAGACAGCTAGAATTTTACGTCAACCTAAGAATTCACATTGAATATTGCTGGAAGGACATTCCAGCAAGAGAAGTATTACCTACTACTTTCTTGCAATGTGAATTATATGCACTTGGATAAACAATGAATGAGCATCCAATGATACACGTGAGAATATTTATAGAAAAATGTACACTTCACACATTGACACTAGTTCAGGAGTAGTGAAAAATCAAAATTAGAGAATCTAGGGATATGATTTCAAATGTAAATTCCAGCTCAAAATAAGCTAAGGAATTTTGTCTTACCTTAAGGCTTTAATAAACCTTTAAATAAACTGTTCCCATCTCCAACCCTATTTCTTTAGTAAAAAAATAATTTCCTAGATAGTGAAGGAGTAAACAAGACTCTCATGCTCACAATTTCATTATCAAGGGTCTTAAATAATAGATCTTTATGAATACATATTTCTGAGTTAAGATATCTAAAGAATGTAAAACAAATGTACATTTTAGTATCTTATTATTTTACATTTTACTCTGACTTTTATTAAGATTATATAATGCAGTCATACCAGTCCTCTCCAAAAAAATAATAAACATCAAACTGATATATAATAAAACTTCAATATATTTTAAATTCATAGAAAATATTAACCATGCTACCTCATACTATTAATAGAATGGAGTTTTATCATCTTGTGCTATGTTTCAAATAGGAAACATGAATTAGATATATGTCATACTATTGTTCTTGCTAAAGTAAAAATATCCAATGGTTAAAAAAACTGTTTTAAAGACCCAATTTCTATTTCTCAAAAACCCTTATTAACTAATTAATTAAAATGATAATTTAATAATGACCTAAAGATTAACATGGCTTAGAATAAGTCATTTCCAGACAAACTGACAAATTCACGAGATAAAATGTTAACACAAATATTTATATATTTTATTTTAATATCTTTTTACTTTTCAACCTTATTGGTCTGGGCAATTATGGGTAAAATGATGTTCAGCTATAATGAGAACGTCCAATAAATATAATACATTGACATTTTAACATTCTATGAAACTGCTTCCAGTTATTAGGGGAAAAAAATCACTAAAGCAATTAAAAGTGTGGAAGACTATAAATGAACACAGATTAATGTAAAATTAATGAAGTGTTTGCAGAACATTTAATACCTACATCTTTATGAACATATGGTTTGTTTTAGAACCAGTAAATTTACTACCAAAGTTTATTTTCATGTATTCAACCCTAAACATGATAAGTGAGGTGATTTTAAGTCTTATTTACTTATAACTATTCAAGCAGAAATATGAAAATCAATTTCACCAGACTTTGGACAAATATAAAAACCAATGATTTGTCTGACTCAATTATTTCCAATTTAAATGATAGAGACCACACGTACATTACTATTAGAAACCTATTTAAATAAAATTATTTGTTTTACACCATTATTTTTCAAGCTATTTTACATCTTCTGAAAATAAGTCCCCTTCCCTCCCCACCCTTGAGCTCTTTCAGTCTATCAGTCAATCATCCCCAAATTATGTTGCTAATAACTACTTAGGAAAAAATGGTTTCAAAAGAAGATGAGAAGAAAACATAGTTTATTTTCATAGGTATTTGTGGGAAAGACATATAATTGAGTAATGGCGCACAAACTGGTTGAGTCAAACCCTCTAATTTAAATTTTGGCTCTGTCACTAACCAGCTGTGTGACCCTGAAAATGATATTTAACCTTCCTTGATCTCAGTTTCCTCATCATTAAAATAGGGTTCATGTGACCTACTATAAATAAAGCCTGTATAGCTGTGTGTAGCGCATAAAAATAAAAACTGTAACCTAGTAGGATGCCAAGTAAGCTTTTCAGGCTACTTATGAAACTAGTATCAATAATGAAATATTTATAAAATATTTTCCTTCATTTAAAAATACATAAGTGCAAACAGATTGATCTTAAATATCATATTAAATAGGTTAAAGTACAGTCATATGTGCTAATTCTTTTGCGGGTCTCTTCTGTTATGTTTTCAGATGATTTATGTAAAGCTTAATGGTCATCTAATTGCAGCTTGAACAATATGGGAAAGAGGGGAAAGAAAGGACTTGGCAGCTCTGGCTTATAAATAATTCTTTCATCTGAAAGCTTGTGAAAATACAAGATTTTATAGTTCTTTCCTACTTAAGACCTCATAATGGTAAGAACCCACACCAGCCCAATGACCTGTACATAGTGTAATTTCAACAAACATGTATCGATTTTTCTTATGATAAGTTATCTAGGGTAATTTAGGCATTTATTCTTTTTTTCTGACTTAAAAAAAAATTTTTTTTTTAGAGACAAGCTCTATGTTGCCCAGGCTGGACTTGAACTCCTGAGTTCAAGCAATCCTCCTGCCTCAGCTTCTTGAGTAGCTGTGACTACAGGCACGCAAATTATGCCTTATTATTTCACAAATTAGACTAGGTCAGTAGCCTCCTACCTGGGGTTACTTTTATCACTCCTAGTCTATCACTCCTGACACAGTCTGATAAACCTCAAAACATTAATACGTACTTGATAAAAATCTTTTGATGAAGACATAGTCCTGGTCACTTTTCTGTAAAAGCTTCTTTAGGCAGAAAAAGAGTAAAGTTTTCCACACTCATGCTAGAATTAAAAATAAATGTGTATGGGGGGAATTGGGATGCTATACTACTTTCGTTCTTATACTATTTTAATTTTTTTTCTAACTGATCCATATAGTTAGCAACTAATTTATTTTCCTAATCATAATGCAGGTTAATTATTATCAATAATAACTTTGCTGTTATATATTTCCCTGAATATATTAAAGCATCTTGAAAACTATTATATTTCATTTAGTTCTTAAAAGAATTATTAGTCCTTAAAAGAATTATTAGGCTTTAAAAGAATTATTGTGGACACATGGGACAAGAGAACTTAAGTGACTTGCCCAGTGTCATACAGGAACTCAATGTTTTTATGGTCAGGACTGTTCCTAACCCCTAGTCCAACATTTTTAAAAAGTGCAAAATTTCAAAGAAACAATATCCTCCTTACTACCCCGTGTAACTGACACATTTATTTCTTGGCAATAATAGCAAAACATTTGTCTGAAATAGTTCCACATTAACTTCTAGTTGGGAAAGAACATTCCAAAAACTTTCTAATCCATCATTGTCAATCATGCTACCACTGCCACATGAGTAGGTGTTATTTCAAAACAAAAGACAGAATTTCTCAGGGGTCATGTTTATTAACACTATACAAAAGCCTTATTTGGTCCCCATATTCAATGAGATCTATTTAATGTCTCATCTGCTAAATGAAAAGAGCTCCCCCTTTCCCTCACTAAATGCAGACATTCAGAAGATGAAGATTTGTTGCCATTAGAGTTAATAATGTAAGGCTTACACCTAATAGCTTTAATCTCCACAGTTTTCCATGCAGGTCATAAAATACAAATGATGAGTCCATTGTTTCCTTTGGTAACAATATGGTTCTAGTCGATCTTTTAAAAAACTACTATACATACCTCATATAAGTGGGATTGTATTTGTATTTGTCTTTTTGTGACAAGACTTTTTTCACTTAGTATAATGTTCTCAAGGTTCATCAACCCTGTAGCATGTGTCAGAATTTCTTTCCTTTTTAAGGCTTAGACATCTTACTTTTAAAGGTCCCTTGGATCACCTGACATGGCCAGCTCACTACTGAAACAAATCTCTACCAATTACTAGGGTTTGAGATTCCTCTCACTTCCTGTCCACTCCCTCCTCCACTCTCACTGATACACTCTTCCTCTAGGATGGCCCCAATCCCAAGGGACAAACCTAAATCCATTATTAATCCAAGATGGAAATCTGGGTAGAAAGACAGGCATGGCTTGAATTTTACCATCATATTAATTTTCCACTTCTTTTCAATGGGATATTTCCCTTTAGCATTCTCATTCTCTAGTTACTACCCTCTCTCTTTTTCTTCCCTTAACAAGTCTGCTTTTAAAAAACTTAGTTTACAGACACTGCCTCTACTTCTTATCTCCAATGCATTCCTTCTGCATCTTCCACTCCTCAGAAATTATTTTCTCCAAGGTAACTACTATTTTGTTTTGTAAAATTAGATTGATATTTAACTTTTTTATTACCTGACTCTCAGGAGCACTTGACATAGTTGCCTACACCTTTCATCTTAAAAGATTTCTTCCTTATTGACTCCTATAGCACCTCTCTCTGTCAGTTTTCCTCCTTTCGGATGCTGCTTCTCAGTTATTTCCATGATTACTTTATCCTCCATTTTTTAAATATTGCTATTCCCCAGGTGTCAGTTCACAGCCTGCTTGTCTTCTCACCATACACACTCTTACACCCATGAATGATATAATCCACCATCAGGACTTCAAATGTTGTTTGGTTCCAAATACACATTTCCATTCCACCTTCAGACCCAAAAATACAACTGCTTAGTTGAAACCCGTATCATCTTGGCTATTTTAAAATATATCAAACTCAAATGTACGCTAGTGTATATCATTTGTAGGAACTGAGCAAAAATTTATTCTGCAGATAAATGAACTAGTTAATATATGGATGATATGCTTACATAAAGACTCTTGATAACTGCAATTATTTCATTATTTCATCTCGCTAAAATCATGTCTCTGGTTGTCCATTTCCTGCCCAGTCCAGGAAAAGACATATACTAAGTCGAGTCTAAGAAAACACACACCAAGCCCACACACTGTGAAAAAATTTTCCTCAATTACAACTGTCTGAATCCTGTCCAGATATTGTTTTATAACATTCCCCCTTCCCTTGACATTTTTAGAAAGGTACTAATGAAATTCCAGTTTGAGATAGCCCCACTGTATACCATCACTTAACCATGACTTTAAATAGTGAATTTTTCCCCTTTAGAACTTCAGTTTCATCATCAGTAATTCAAGGAGTGGGTTAAATAAGACCTAATAATTCTTCCAGTTCTCACACCTTATAAATCTAAATTGAGTATATAACAGTTCAAAAGGCACTTTCTTACACAACTCCCTGCATGAGTCATAAAACACCAATTATCACACATATCTTACCTTAAAGTCAAATAGATCAAACATGAGAAATTCGAAGAGTGTATAGGGGTGGAGAAGGATTTATAAGTAAAATCACATTACTATTGCACTAAATAATTTCAGTTGCAAAATACAAAGAAGCAATATAGGTCTTGCAGTAACGTCATGACAAGTATCCTTTACCATCCACAGTAACTTGCTATAACTGAATGTGTCTCTTTTTCACTTATTTCTATAATATAATAAAAAAGTTAAGATTTCTCTTTTATTTTCAATCTAGCTTTGCGGTCTATTTCCATACTTTGCCTATATGATACTGCTTCACAGACACAGTTTATTCTGTTGCAGTCTCAATCAAAGAGTACTATATGAAAATAAAACTCCCAAAATTGGAAGCTGTAGATAATGTACTATGCAGTAATAGATTCAATTTATAATTAATATAGTAACATGATAAATCTACCTCTATCCCCTGAATATCTCTTTGCCCATCTTCATTTTCACTGAGAAAATTCCAGACCACCTGGCCAGAGACTCAGAGCCCAAACTCCATTTCTTGCCTCCCATCATGGCCCTTTACTCACCATACAGTCTAGTTAAACAGAACTACTTGCAGGTTCATACACGAACCATGTTTTCCTATATAGCTCTCGACTAAACAGTATCTATTTTACGTTCTAGTTAAATAGTTTTTACTTTCTTCTTCTAAATTTGACACACATTTATTTCTCAAATACAGTATATGAGATAATCACTCCAATACTCAAAAATGAAACCCAGGTGAGTACATAGCATGTTAATAATATCCATCAGTCATTTGTACAGTGCTTTACAATTTAAAAGTTTTTCATCTACGTTATGTACCCCTATGAGGTAGACATCACGACCTCCACTTTGTAAATTAACACTGTATGCCTTAGAATAGACAAGTAATTAATTCAAGATCATAAAAAATTTACAACACCACAACTAATATATCATGTAATTCTCTTTTATATTGTTTGGATAATCCAAAATAACTAGAAAAGTTCTGTGGTAGGCAACTTCTGTAATGGCCACTAGGATCCCAACCTCCTGTTACTCACACCTTTGAATAATCTCCTCCTGAGCACAGAAAGAACATGGTAACATGATTTTAACAAATAGAATATGGCAAAAATGACAAGATGTCACATCTGGGAATAGGTTATTAAATACTGTGATTTCTGTCTTGCTCACTCTCTTGCTCTCTGACTTGTTCACTTTAATGTAGCCAGCTGCTTTTGTGTAAACTGCCTTATGGATAATATAACAAGACAAGAAACTGAGAAGCTGACAAGGTAGCCTCCAGCCAACAGCCAGAGAGAAACCTAGATCCTCAGTTCAACAGCCCATGAATAACTGAATCCATTCAACAACCACAATAGTGAGCTTGGAAGCAGACCCTTCCCTAGACAAGCCTTGAGATGACTGTATCCCAGGTCTATACCTTCATTATTGCCTTGTGATAAAACGCAGCTAAAGAACTCAGATGATCCATGCCCAGATTCCTAGCCTGTAAAAATTCTGAGATAATAAATATAGTTGTTTCAAGCCACTTGGTTTGGGGGTGATTTGTTATACAGCAATAAAAAACTAATACAAGTTCTAAGTATTAATATAATCTTTATGGTTACAGATGATGCTATATGCTACCATTGTTACATTTAAAAAAATTAAAAAATAGAAGTCTGAACAGGAAGATGGCAGAATAGGAAGCCCCAGACCCTCGTTCCCTCATGTAGACACCAAATCAACAACAAATATTGATCAATTTCCTTTGTGAGAAATTCAGAAACCAGTTAAGAGGTTCCTCTACCCATCAGCTATAAGAAACAATGGTGATATAGCACCTCTTGTATTTTCCTGGATAGAGCTAGAACCCATTCTACTAAGTGAAGTATCCCAAGAATGGAAAAATAAGCACCACATGTACTCACCATCAAATTGGTTTCACTGATCATCACCTAAGAGCACATTTAGGAATAACATTAATAGGGTGTCGGGCAGATGTGGGGTGGGGAGGGGATGGGTGTATACATACATAATGAGTGCGATGCGCACCGTCTGGGGGATGGACACGCTTGAAGCTCTGACGGGGAGGGGGGGGCGAGGCAAGGGCAATATACGTAACCTAAACATTTGTACCCCCATAATATGCTGAAATAAAAATAAATAAATAAAATAAACTTAAGCTAAAAAAAAAAAAAGAAAGAAAAACCAGATGTGTTAAAGCCAGTAGGAAAATTGGTGGCATTCATTTGCCATAGCCCCTCGGCCATTCATAGTACAGTGCCATTTGGAGGAAACTCCCAAGACCCAGCTTCTCCTTGGGGAGGGAAAGAGATAAAGCATTTGCCCAACATTCTGGCTTCTTGGGGGGCTGCCTAAGGAACTAGTTTCAGAAAGAGAAGAGAAAGAAACAGAAAGCTTATTTAAAGAAATACTGGTCAAAATTTCCCAAATCTGGGGAGGGAAATGGACATCAGAATCAAGTATCCTGATGGACTCCAACTAGAATGAACCCAGAAAATATGACAACATGACAAGTTACAATCAAATTGTAAAAAAACAAAGACAAAATGAGAATTTTGAAAGCAGTAAGAGAAAACAGACTCATCACATAAAAGGGAGCCACCATAAGATAATCAGAAGATTTCTCAGCAGGAACCTAATTGGCCAGAAAGGAGTAAAAAGATATATTCAAAGTTCCGAAAGAAATAAAAACCCTGCCAAAGGAGAATACTATACCCCAGAAAATTATACTTCAAAAATAAAAGAGAAATAAAAACTTTCCCAGACAATCAAGAGTTGAAGAAGTTCATAGATATGCCTTACAAGAAATTCTAAAAGGAGTTCTTCAAGTTGAAATGAATGGATGCTAGACAGCAACACAAAAGCATATGAAAGTATAAAGTTTGCTGATAAGGGTAAATGTTTAGACAAATACAGAATCTTGTAATACTGTAATGGTGGTATATAACTGTTAACATTGGTATTGACTTTAAAAGACAAAAGTATAAAAAATAATTATATAAAATATTCCAACGGACAAATCACATGAAAATATGTGATTTGTGCTATCAATAATATAAAGTAGGCCGGGCGCGGTGGCTCACGCCTGTAATCCTAGCACTCTGGGAGGCCGAGATGGGCGGATCGTTTGAGCTCAGGAGTTCGAGACCAGCCTGAGCAAGAGCGAGACCCCACCTCTACTAAAAATAGAAAGAAATTATATGGACAGCTAAAAATATATATAGAAAAAATTAGCCGGGCATGGTGGCACATGCCTGTAGTCCCAGCTACTCGGGAGGCTGAGACAGGAGGATCGCTTGAGCTCAGGAGTTTGAGGTTGCTGTGAGCTAGGCTGACGCCACGGCACTCACTCTAGCCTGGGCAACAGACTGAGACTCTGTCTCAAAAAAAAAAAAAAAAATATAAAGTGTAGTTGGGGAAACAAAAGAGTAGAAATTATTGTACGTGATTGAAATTAAATTGTTATCAGCTTAAAATGGATAGTTATAACTATAATATGTTTTATGGAAGCCACATTAATTACAAAAAATACTATAGAAGATACATAGAAGACAAAAATGTAACAAATGAATCAAATTATATGACAACAACCAAAAAAAAAAAAAATCAGCAAAAGGTAAAGAAAGATAGCAAGAGACAAAAAATAGAGACCAAAAATAACAGAAGGACAAGACAGACAGGAAACAATTAACAAAATGGCAAGAATAAGTTCTTTGCTGTCAGTACTTTCTTGAAATGGAAATTGATTAAGCAACTCAATCAAAAGTTATGTAAAGTGGCTGAATGGACAAAAAAAATTAGTCCCACCAACATGCTATCTACAGATAATGTCTTTAGATTTAAGAACACACATGACACTAAAAGTGAAAGAAAGGAGAAAGATATTCCATGCAAATGGTAACCAGAAGAGAACAGGATGATCATACTTGTATCAAACAAAATAAACTTTCAGTCAAAAATAACTGTTACAACAGAGAAGAAAGACATTATGCAATGATAAAAGGGTAAATTCACCAGAATATACAACATTATAAATATATATTCACACACTATCAGAACATCTAAATATGTGAAGCAAACACTGACAGAATTGAAGGGAGATAAATAAAACAGATAATAATGGTAGAGTAGTTCAATACCTCACTTTCAATAATGGATAGAACAATCAGATAAAAGATTGATAAGGAAATAAAATTCTTGAACAACGCTATAGACCAAATGAATCTAACAAACATATACAAAATATTCCATACAACTATAGCAGAATGCACATTCTTCTCAAGAGTACATGGAACATACATACTCTAGGATAGATCACATGTTAGAACACAAAACAGTTCTTAAAATTTAAAAAGACTGAAATTATACCAAGTCTCTTTTACAACTATAATGTAATAAAACTGTAAGTCTAAAGCAGAAAGAACACAGGAAAATTTAAAAATATGTAGAAATGAGACAATATTTTCCTGAACAACCAGTGGGTCCAAGATAAAAAAAATCAAACAGTAAATTAAAAAACATTGAGACAAATGAAAACAAAGACAAAATACCAAAACTTATGGGATACAGCAAAACTAGAACTAAGAAGGAAGTTTATATTGACAAATTCACACATTAAAAAAGAATGACCTCAAATATTCAAATTAACTTTACACTTAAATGAACTAGAAAAGAAGAAATAATTAAACCCCAAACTAGCAGAAAGAAGGAAGTAATAAAGATTGGAGCAGGAATAAATGCAATAGAGAATGGAAAAAAAAAAAAGAGAGAGAGAGAGAGAGAAATTAAAAAAATCAAGACTTGAGGATTTTTTTTAAAGGTCAACAATGTTGACAATCTCTTACTCAATTAAGAATAAAAAGAGGACCCCCAAAAGTAAAATCAGAAATGAAATAATACATATTAAAACTGGCGCTACAGGAATAAAAATCACCATAAGAGACCACAATGCATAATTATACACCAGCAAATTGAATAACCTAGAAGAAACGGATAAATTTCTAGAAACAAAACCTACCAAAACAAAATCATGAAAAAATAGAAAATCTAAACAGATCGATAATTAGTAAGGTAGTTAAGTCACGAATCAACAACCTACCCACAAGAAAAGCCAGGAACCAGCTGGCTTCACTGAAGAATTCTACCAAAAATTTAAAGAGAAATTAATGCCATTCCTCCTCAAACCATTCCAAAAAACCGAAAACTAGAGAACATTTCCAACATATGTTCTGAGGTGAATATTACTCTGGTACCAAGGCCAATTAAAGACACTGCAGAAAACTATACAGCAATATTCTTGATGAATATAGATGCAAAATTCCTCAACAAAATACTAACAAATCAATTTCAATGGCACATTTAAAGGATCATACCTCATGACCAAGTGGGATTCTCCAGGTTATTCAAGGGGGTTCCACATACAAATATCAATCAATATAAGATATGACATTAATGGAAAAATGATAAAAATCATATCATATCAATAGATGTAGGAAAAACATTTAAATAAATTTAACACCTTTTTAATGATAAAAACTCTAAACAAACTAGGGATGGACAGAAATTGCCTCAATAATAAAGGCCACACATGGAAAACCCACAGCTATGATCATACTCAACAGTAAAAACATGAAAACTTTTCCTCTAAGGTCAGGAACAAGCCAAGGATGCACATTCTTGCCACTTTAATTCAGCTTAATACCAGAAGTTCTAGCCAGACCAATTAAGAAAAAAAAAAAAAAGTAAAAAAGTAAAAAAGCATCCAGTCAGTAATAAGTGGTTAAATTACCTCTGTCCACAGGTGACATAATCTGATGTGTAGAAATCCCTAAAGATTACACACACACACACGCACACACAAAAAAAAAAAAAAAAACCCTGTGATAACTAATAAAAAAATTCAGCAAAGTGGCAGGATACATAATTAACATACAAAAATCAGCAGCCTTTGTATGCACTAATAATGAGTAATCCAAAATAGAAATTAAGAAAAAATCCTATTTACAGTAGCATCAAAAATAATTAAATACTTAAGAATAAACTTAACCAAGGAAGCTAAAAGACTTGTACACTGAAAACTACAAAGTATTTCTTAAAGAAATTATGGATGACACAAATAAATGGAAGTCTTTCCATTGTTGTGCCACAAACAGCAATTCTGGTGTTCATGGATTGAAAGATTTACTTTTGCTAAAATATTCATTCTACCAAAGATGATCTACAGATTCAATGAAATACATATCAAAATTTGAATGGCATTTTTTTATTTCAGAATATTATGGGGGTACAAACATTTTGGTTACATATAATGTCTTTGCCTCACCCAAGCCACGGCTACCAGTATGCCTTTCCCCCATACAGGACACACCGCATCAGTTAGTTGTGAGTTTACCCACCCCCACCATGCCCCTCCCACCTGACCGGCACCCGATGGATATTACTTCCATGTGAGCACCTTAGTGTTGATCAGTTAGTACCAATTTGATAACGAGTACATGTGGTGCTTGTTTTTCCATTCTTGCGATACCTCACTTCCAAGGATAGGCTCAAGCTCTATCTAGGATAAGATGTGCTAGTTCACCATTTTGTAGTTGAGTAGTATTCCATGATATACATATACCACATTTCATTAATCCACTCATGTATTGATGGGCACCTGGGTTGTTTCCACATTTTTCAATTATGAATTGTGCCTCCATAAACATTCGAATGCAGATGTCTTTATTCTACAATGTCTCTTTTTCCTTTGGGTAGATGCCTAGTAGTAGGATTGCTGGATCAAATGGTATTTCTATTTATAGTTCTTAGCGATACCTCCAAATTACTTTCTACAGGGGTTGTACTAATTTGCAGTCCCACCAGCAGTGTAAGAGTGTTCCTCTCTCTCTACATCCATGCCAGCATTTGTTATTTTGGGACTTTTTGATAAAGGCCATTCTCACTGGAGTTAGTATACGAATGGCATTTTTTTGGCATAAATGGAAAAAAAATCCTAATAAAACCACAAAGACTCTGAATAGCAAAAACAATCTTGAAAAAGAAGAACACACCTGGAGGCCTCACACTTTTGGACTTCAAAACATTATTACCAACCAAGAGTAATCAAAACAGTATGACACTCATATAAAGATAGATATATATACCAATGCAACAGAATAGAGATCTCATCCAGAAATAAATCTACACATATATAGTGAATTGATCTTAGACAAGGGTACCAAGAGTATATATGGGAAAGGATAGTCTCTTGAACACATTTTATTGGGAAAACTGGATGTTCACAAGCGAAAGAATGAAACCTTTGCTTAGATCATACACAAAAATCAACTCAAAATGTATCAAAGTCTTAAATGTAATACCTGAAACCTTAAAACTACTAGGAAAAAACATAAGAGAAAAGCTCCTTGACATTGACCTTGGCAATGATTTCCTGGATACGATACCAAAAGCACAGGCAGCAAAAGCAAAAATAGACAAGCAGGACTACATCAGACTAAATAGTTTCTGCATAGCAAATGAAACAATCAACACAGTGAAAAGGCAACATATGGAATCAGAAAAAAATAGTTACAAACCATGTAAACCATGTATCTGATAAGGGATTAATATTCAAAATATATAAGGAGCCATAATTCAATAAATCAAATAACCAAATTTAAAAATAGGCAAATGACTTTAAGACATATAAATGGCCAAAAGGTCTATGAAAAGATGCACAGCATCAATAATCATCAGGGAAATATAGATCAAAGACTTTCATGAGAATTATCTCATACCTGTTAGGGTTAGGACGGCTATTATCAAAAGAACAAACAAAAACAAAACAAAACCAGAAAATAGCAAGTGTTGAAGAGAATATAGAGAATTTGGAACCCTTCTGCACTGTTGGTAGAAATGTAAATGGTGCAGTTGCTATGAAAAACATTATTGAGTTTCCTCAAATAAATTTTTAAAAGAACTCTCATGTGATCCATTGATTCCATTTCCAGGTATCTCTCCAAAAACACCGAAAATTATTTCAAACAGATACTAGCATTCCCATGCTCATTGCAGCATTTTTCACAGTGGCTAAGAGGCAGAAACAACCTAAATGCCCATATACTGATGAATGGATAAAGAAAATGTGGTACATACATACAATGGAATATTATTCAGCCTTAAAAAATAGAGCAACCCTGTCATATGCTGCAAAATGGATTAACTTTGAGGACATTATGCTAAGTAAAATAACATATTCACAAAAAAACAAATACTGCATGATTCAACCTATAAAAGTACCAAAGCAATCAAACACATAGAAGCAGAAAGTAGAATGTCGGTTTTCAAAGGCTAGGAGTATGGGGAAATGTGAAATTGCTGAGAAATGGGTATAGAGATTCAGTCATGCAAAATGAAAGTCCTAGAGATCTTCTGTACGACAATGAGCATATAGTTAACAATCTTCTACAGCACATTCAAAAATTTTTAAATAGGGTAGATTTTACATGGTTTTTTACCACCATAAGAAAAGATATTTAAATCAAAAGTATATATATGCAGATGAATAGGTGGATGGTTAAAAAGTTAATTTCTCAATTGTTTCATAGGTTTGGGGGGGCAATTAGTTGCTCACATGTATCATTCCATGGAAATAATAGAAGATTATTCAATTTAAAGTTCATTTAATACTTTTAAAACTTAATCAGTCAAGGTAATTGTTTGAAAACAGTAGATATGGAATCTGGCTAATTTTTTTAAATGGAATTTATTGGAAGTGTATTAGGACGTAGCTTAGATCATGGAGTTTGCTGGAGGCTTGAGAACCAGCTGAGTAACAGTATGGTGCCAATGCAGATTTGAAGCCAGTGGGAGAAACCACAGCAACAATTTCAGAGCAGATGTGATCCACTCTGAACTCACTGCCTTCCCCATCACTACAGAGGATGACTCCTCTCTTCCTCATGTCACCAGCTGAAGAGTCAGTCTGGTGATGGCACAGCTGACTGGCTGAACTTATCTCAAGTACCTTTTTGCTCCTTTATGTAGTGTGGAGAGTTGATATGACTGATTGGTTTCCAATAGGTGGTCATCGGGAATTACTCTCCTACCAAGATACTAATAAAAAGGGAAAATAAAAAATTGGACACACAAAAAAAAATCCATAAATATCTACCACATTGAAAATTATTGGGTTTTTTTTTTTTTTTTTGGTGCATGTATACAAGTTTTTTTTCCTTATTTTTCATCTTTTTAAAGAGAAGTTATATTTTGGATACTGATATTTCACTCTGTGCATTGTTTTTGATATGTTTAGAACAAAAAGAGAAGTATAATAGGTGTTTGATATTTCCTTTGAGATTTTTTTGTCCCTATGTCAGAATGGTTCATTTATTTTTATTTTTTAAATTTTAAAGTTGTTTTGAAATAATGTATGTGAAGTAGAGTTGCAGTTCTAGCAGCCATTGCTTAGAGTAATAAATCATCTTAAGAATTCCCTACATGTAATTATAACTTCATATTGTGCAAATGTCATCAGTCATGCATTTTGATTGTTCTAGGCAAGCATTGTGGTGATCCAGGTGTGGAGATGAAAGCCCATCTGGCCAATTATCTTTGCTGTTACCAGAGATAGTTTTCCCTTCCATCCATATTTGAACAAGAAATATCTTGAGCCAGATCCAAGAGGCTATGATAGCTCTGTAGTTCTTCCAAATGAAGGCAGAAAAAAATACAGTGTTGTTTTTTTGGTGGTCATTTTCTTACACAGTATTTTCATCAATAACATAATTATATGAGAAAAAAGAAAATGAAATTCAAACTACCCCGACTTATAGTCCATTTTTGAAAACTCCTATAAATCCATATTCATGATAGTTATTTGTCTCTGTGCAGTTGAAATATTTCAATCAATAAAAACACATTTCCATGACATAGAAACAATTTTTCCAACTAACTTTAAATAACTTAAATATTTCAAAACCTGTTTATTTTTTTCAATGGGATTAGTTGTGAGATGTTTGATTTAATATTAAGAGTAAATATATGAAAGTATAATAACGCCCATGAATACGGAGTGTTTTGTTTGATTTTCATTTCATATGGAACAGTAAGCTTATTCATACTAAACCATACAAGGCTATATTTTAAATAACTGTGTATCATATAGCAAAAAACTCTCTATATAAGTAAACACACATACAGAGTATGATATATATGTGTGTGTGTGTGTTCTCAGTTACATATTGGTAACTGAGCAAATATTATGCTATTTCCTCTAAAGGTCTGCCAATAATTTTTTATATTTCTTATTGGTAGGGTATTAAAAAATGAACAAAATCAGCATCAGAATACCACATGGATCAGACTTCTCATGGCTATATCAATTACTATTAACATGAACATCAATATTTAGTATTTTTACAAGAATGTATCAAGCCATTCATTCAATCATTCTTACAGCAAACATCTATTTAGTGTCTAAAGACACTGTAAAAAATATTACCTAGTCTTTAAACTTATATTTTAAAAGAAAGACAGTAGCAGAAGTAAAGGAAAGAAATGTATTTGCTTATCATCATTCTACTAAATAGGGAAAAATATTTTTTATCATTAATATATACTTGAATTGTTTTTGGAAGGTATCAGGTGCTTATAATGGAACGTTAAAGTGGGTAATTCTGAACTAAAGACAAGTTTGCAGAAAACTTGGACTCTTCAGAAATAAGGTAACTCTTTAGATATTGGCATTTTTAAACAAAGATAAGTGCATAGAACATTAAAGCACTACATAACTTTTAAAGTATTTCTTTAGATTACAAATATGAAGCCCATTGAAAAAGTATGTTGATACTTTCAAACTTTCACCTACATGGATATTACATTTTTTAAAAATCAGGATAATTTTCAAATTCAACACTCATCTGAACATTTGCTGTTATTATGACCTCAATCCAGAAAATGAAACAGAATAAATTGATAATGAGAATTATAAAGCATGTGCACATTTTTAAAACACATATTGGTATATTTTTCACTGTATTTTCCAAATTTAATATTTTCTTAAGATTGCATATTTGGTATGAAGTATTTTTTAGAGAGACAGAAAATTTTAAAATAAATTAATGAAATATTCTATGCTTTAAAGAGAAAATAGCAACATATCAACTACCCAGTATCAAAGCAACCTGTGAAACTTATGATATATGAGGGATATTTGTTTCAAATATCTGTGTCACTATATATTGTAGAATTTATTGAATGTGTTTTTTTTAAAGTAAATTCATAGAGTATCTATGATTGGAACTACCCTGTTTTACTCTACTGTAATGCATTTATTAATCTCCAAGCTCATTTAGCCCACAAATTTAAGAAAAGTGGAAATACAGTTCCTTACCTTGATTCACTTTCACCAAGATTTCTGAAAAATCTATATGCAAGATACATCCCAGAAAGCAATAAGCTTTGATAATTTCAGATCTATTTATATTCACAGACTCCAGAATCAATGTCTCTACTTATATTTTAAATACAAACTTCTGGTAGTCACAGTACAGCCTGATAGAAATCAGTAATTATCTTCCAAATATATCCAAAGCACCCTAAACACATCCCTGATATTCTGAAACTAGCTTGATATATTTGATATTTAGAATATTAAAAGTTCTAGACCACATTTATTTCTATGGACAATTAATAAATTTCCTACAGATATATTGCTCCTTACTTGCTTGCATAATTAAACATCTCAGTTCTTTTTATTTATATCTCCACAAATTGAAACCATCTGCAAACTAAATGAACATTCAGCAGATTCCAGAAAACAAAATAAGGTATTTAATAAGGCTGATTATCTCTATAATTCCTTAGTGATTCATTGGCCAATCTCCAACAAACATTTCCAAATATTACACACATAATAGTAAAATCCTATTTTACAAAAAAAAATGCTTTAACTTGATATTACATCTGAAGAGTAGCCAATTTTATAATAACTTTTAAGTCACATTTATTTTACATATTAATAAAGATAGCATCTACAGTGGTCTAAAACAATGTCTAATAATGACAATGCTCCTGTTGCTGCTGCTGCTGATGGTGAAAATTCTTTATATGTTCCAATGTATATATCTTATTTTAAACTATAAGGCACTTTAATTATACATTTGTCTTGGAATCATTTTAATTACTAATAACACCTATCTCCCTAAAATTTTACACAACGAAGTGATCCTTCATTTAGGAAATGAACCATTTCACTAAGAGAAGGGAGTCAACATATGTGGCATGTCTACTGATTGCCAAAGAACTTCTCATACGTGGCCTTATTCAATCTCATCCTTCCATGTAGGCCAGTGTGGTCTGAGATTGAGAAGCTGAATAACTTTTCTAGTTTTACAGAGTAAGTATTAAATGACAAAGTTGGGGTGAAACATTTGGTGCCTATGATTATAGTGGTCCCACTATAATCTGTCAATTTTACAGTGCCAAAATCCTATAATTCCAAACATTTATTTCTGCCATATTCTGTGTTTTTAGCAATCATTTTACATAAAACATTTTCATTCTCTCTTAATTTATACTCCTCATATTTTAATTCCCAGATGAAAAAGGAATGAGACAAGAAGCATAGAAGCATATTTAATCATAGAAAACATAAATGTATGGACACTCTAGCAATGTATAGCAACTGTAATGTTTGGGAAGAAAGGAGAAAATTTACTCTACAAATATGGGTGATCAGCATGAGACTCTGCCCTGCAAGAATAATAAAATAAAGTAACCATGTGCCAACTAAAAAAAATAAATAAAACTATAGGGCCAATTATTTTTCAAATGTGTAAGGCTTTACTCTATTATACCTGAATAGGGAAAAGTGTGTTATATATAAAATTATTCAAACACAACTCTACCCCATCTACTAAAGTAAGAATTTCTGAAAGCTGAATGTTTTTTATCAATTGTCACATAAGAGAGTCCTTGAGCTTATGGATGCTAATTCCTAAACATCTGTAGATTAAATCCTCAGAGAATTAATGGAGTCACTAAAACTTCACAGTTCATTCCGTAAACTTCAATAATATAAGCACACTGGGAGTAAAACTAGCACAGAGACAACTATGACCCACGAGAAAAATTTTGTTCCATTTATTTTTAAATGTTTAATTATATTTTGGTTTAATAGCTCATTTTATTTTTAATAACTCATGCCAAAAGTCATTAAAAAGGAGAATGCATGCACACACAAGTGCACGAGAGAAAAGACAATTTTGGATTTATCCCAGTTATTTTGTTACAAACAGATGAGGCATTATAATCAGTGTCTTCTTTAAAAAATTCCCTTCAACCAATTTTTTATAGGGGTCCTCTCTTTGCAACAGTGCCCTGCAATGGCTGACTTTTGTAGGCTTACCAAAAGTGACGGTAGGAGGTTAAATCAGCAAATATCCTACATTAAATGTATAATCTACATTAAACATTACACCAGTAGCTCGCTCTTACTTGTACAGTTTTCAATCAGAAATGTCCATTTGTCTCTTCTGCAAATGTTATCATTTTATTGCTTCTTCTCAGCAGCAACAGAAAATTTTGGGGCCACTAGCTGCTCTTCTCAAGACTCCAAAAAGTCTAGTTGAATCTGTGAGGTATCCAATAACTCCCTTTTGGCCTGTCCTAGTCAGTTCCTCCTCTTTCTTTAGTTCTGGCCCTGGCTGTGTTCCTTCTGGAAGAGATTATCACTGCAATTGTTAACCTCCAAGAGGATTCTAGGGACCCCAGCAGACTGAGCCCCTATTAAGCCAGTTCCACTGGAGACTCGCAAAGCAAAAGATTTGCAGAAGCCCTTGCCACTGGCTCTTTTGATCGTGGTCAGTATTCTTTTTCTTTTATTTTCCTTACTTTTTCTCTCTCAGCCAGAGTTACTTTCTCTCACTAATGTTCTTCCAGCACATATTCTGCTCTTTTAAGCTTCCTTACAGCACATCATTATATTGGTCTCCTTAACAAGATGAAATCATGAAATTAAAATATTCATTTTTTGCATGGAATTCACTTTATGAAACTATTTGAATAAAAATGATATTTATGTTTATGTAGGTTAAACATCTTATTGCATACCTTTAACAGTATTAACTAATTATAATTAGGTTATATATCTTCTAGATATTTTTAAGTAGATTAAATATCTTCCAGGTTGCATATTATTTACACAGTTAATCATAATTTGTGATTAGTTAAATGCTAGTTAACAGGCAGAACTAGTTTTCAGTCCTCATGGGTATTGTTGAGTATCAGCCTGTTTCACAACCTAGGTTGTAAACTAATTCACGTAAAAAACTGGGCAAAGGTCAGGGATAAAGGGATGCAAAATTATCAGTTATCAACAAAATAGGTCAAAGTCCAAGCTCAAATTCCTGATTTGGCAGACTTATCTTTATATGAATATAAGAAATAGGATAGAAAAATCTTACCTCAAAATATAATCACTGAGAATTAGCAATCAAAGGAACATCAATTTGCTTTTCCCACATTTCAAGATTTTAATATTACAGTTGGTAAATAAGCATAAAAATTACTATGTCTAACTTACAACTCTATGTTTTTTCAAGGCAATGTACATTTTATCCTATACAGGTTTATAATAATGGGGAAAAAAAGTGAAAGAAGCTTACCCTCTAGAAGCTGTCAATGAACAACAAGGATAGATCACTAAGAGTGGATTCCATTTTTGCTAATATTTCGAATTTAGAATAAACTCTTTTAAAAATAGAGCACAAAGTCTGAAAGAATTCTATATAACAAAGTATCATAAATATCTTTATCATTCTCATGTGAAGTGAATATTGGCTTATAGTTAGTTATTAAAATACTAGTTTCTGGGTATCCTCTCTTAGTCTCTATTTGGCAATATATAGAAATCATAATTTAAAATATTACCTACTTCACGTCTAAAAACAAGTGGAACAATACATGTAAAAATATGTAGCAAAAAGGAATCATCAAATTTTATTTTTTCTTTATAAGCAGAGACTATTATCTCTTTATCTTTTCATGCCTAGTGACTATAGAGTTTTTGAAACTAATTGTTAATAAATATGTAGTATTAAAAATATAAAGAAATTAATAACTAAAGTTTTGTAACACCATGAAAAGTACAGTTAAAGAACCTAGTATTATCTGTGCCTATATATGTTCTTACTAATTTTATTTCACTATTATATATTTTCATTTGCTTTTATCTTACTTCTCTCATATTCTGCATTCTTTATCCCTTATGTATTTTCTATTTGTTTTAATAGAAAGTTGCTTGTTCATTTTGGTAGGTCATGTATATTAGTAAGCAGAATCTGCCTTTTCCCAAGCTTTCATTAAAGATAACATAATTCACCCAAATCAATTTCATTTTTCATTTCTAATGTTAATGATACAATTTTTATTCTTTGCTAGAACCATAATTTTGGAAACAACTACTGAGTAGACAGAAGACTATCATAGAATTTAATAGCTATGAACAAAAAGCTTTTTAGTGTTTACTTTAGAAATATATGCCCTTGTAAATGACAGTAATGTTTGAACTAAAAAGAAATATCTATTTTGTTTATATATTATTTTAAACAAATATATACAAGTCCATCTAAAAAACACTACAAATTTTTTTTATTTCTTTTATATTTACCTTTTTTAATTTCAGATTTTACTGGGATAGGATACATGTTTTGATTACGTAATTTGCTTTTGTACAGTTGGAGTCAAAGTTATAAGTGTGTCCTTCACCCAGTTAGTGTGCACTGTACCCATTAGGTGTGAATTTACCCAAAGTCCCTAGCATCTATTTGATTTCCCTTGAGTTTTATTTCCATATGTGCACATAGGTTCCAATAGAGTACATGTGGGGTTTGTTTTTCCAGTCTTGTGATACTTCACTAAGAAGAATGGCCTCCAGTTCCATCCAGGTTGTTACAAAGATACTAGATCACCATTTCTTTTATGCCTGAGTGTTGCTCCATGGTGTACACACACCACATTTTATTAGTCCACGGATGTGTTGATGGATACTTGGGTAGAGAACACTGATATGAATCCATCCTCCTATTTCCATCTGATCTTTAACAAAGCAGACAAAAACATAAACTGGAGTAAAGAATCCTTCAATAAATGGTGCTGTGAAAATTGGATAGCCACATGTAGCAGACTGAAACACTATCCGTACCTCTCACAACTCACAAAAATTAATTCACAATGGATAAAAGACTTAAACCTAAGGTATGAAACTATAAGAATTCTAGAAGAAAATGTTTGAAAAACTCTTACAAATATCAGCCTAAGCAAAGAATTATGAAGAAGACCCCAAAAGCAATCACAGCAACAACAAAAATAAATAAATGGGACCTGATCAAATTAAAAAGCTTCTGCACAGGCAAGGAAACAATCAATAATGCAAACAGACAGCCTACAGAATGGGAGAAAATATTTGCATGCTATACATGTGATAAAGGGCTGATAACTAGAATCTATATAGAACTCAATAAAATAAGCAAGAAAAAAAATCAAACAACATCGTTAAAAAGTGGGCAAAAGACAAGAACAGAAACTTTTCAAAAGAAGATAGACTAATGGCCAATAAACACATGAAAAAAATGCTCAACATCTCAATCATAAAAGACATGCAAATCAAAACCACAATGAGGTATCACTTAACTCCAGTGAGAATAGTTTTTATCAAAAAAATCCCAAAACAACAGATGCTGGTGAGGATGCAGAGGAAAAGGTACACTTACACACTGTTGGTGGGACTGCAAACTAGTACAACCTCTATGGAAAGTAGCATGGAGATACAGCAAAGAACTAAAAGTAGATCTACCATTTAATCCAACAATTCCACTACTAGGTATTTACCCAAAGGAAAAAAAAAACATTTTACAAAAAAGATACCTGCACTGGAATGTTTATAGCAGCACAATTCACAATTGCAAAAATGTGTAATCAATACAAATTCTTTTTTAAAAAATTCTTTTTTTGGCTGGGCATGATGGCTCACACCTATGATCCCAGCACTTCAGCAGGCCAAGGCCGGAGGATTGCTTGAAGCCATGGGTTCAAGACCCGTCTGGACAATATATTAAGACCTTGTCTCTAAAACAACAAAAACAAAAATTTTCCAGTATCCAGCATGGTAGTGTATGCCTATAGTCATACCTACTTGGGCGGCTAAGACAGTAGGATCGCTTGACCCCAGGAGTTTGAGATTACAGTGAGCAATGATCATGTCACTGCACTCCAGCCTGGGCAATGGAGCAAGACTTTATCTCTTAAAAAAATAAAAAAATCTTTTTTTAAAATTCTATTTTCTTTTAACAATACAAGCTCTGCAATAAATTAGGTAATATTGAAATCAGCCTTTTCTCCACATATTCAAGTTTCTTTATTCATGTAAAAAATCATTAAATAATGCAAGATGATCAATAGGAACTAATGCAGATCAATGTCCATGTAATTCCCAGTCTTAAGAAACCTGAACAAATGTCAAAGAGATCAAGGCATAGAGTATCTGCCTCACCCTTGACTTCTTCCCCAGATAGATATTCCCTCTACTAAAATGGACACAAACACGTTTCTATTCAACTGATGCTGATGGGGTTATCAGAACTCATAAAGACCAAGAAAGTCACTCTGATTGAATTAAGCGGCCTAGGAATTTTATAGTACACTTGGATTAAAATTATGTTGGTTAATTGTATCTTAGTGAAGAAGGGAAAGTCACCTTTGGGATACTGCTTTTAAACTTGCACAGTGGCTCCAAACACTGAGTAGGAATCTGTAAGAGCAACAGCATGCTTCTAGTAAAAGGAGAAGCTTTATACTAAAAATAGGATGCCATGAAATAAATTCAGTTTAATGTAATCCTATGGGGAATTCCTTTAAAACACTGTTCAAGAGCCCAATTTATAGTATAATGTAATCAGCTTTATTACTAAATATTTTACAAAGAAAACAACTTTAGATGTATTTTGTACTGCTGTGAAACCCATGTACCACAGTTTTAATTTTTATATTAAAAAGAAAGCTGCCATTATAATATCAGTAATAGAAAATATTTACTTGTTGGAAAAAGAAGAGGGGAAAGCAGAAATTCAGATATAGAAAAGGTGAAAGAACTGCCAACATCATTGTCTCCTCTAATACAAAAATCCATATCTTCAGAGTTAATACTTCAGACTCTGGAGTTCTATTAACTGGGCCATGAATCTCATTCCACATTACATTTCTGAATTCCAAGTTACATCAATCCCTTCAAATCTAATTCCTCGGCAGCAAAATACCAACAGTAATAATGTCATGTGTCTTATAAAAGATTAGATGAGACAATATACATAAAGCATTTATTGTAGAGAGTTGCATACAGTGTTTTTCCCTTATTAGTATTATTAATATTTCTTTATGAGGAAAAGTGATGAACAATTTGCCAACTTTGTATTTCCACAAAAAGAAGAAATGATGCCCTTAAGCTTTTCACATTACTCTTTTTCCTTGGCACAAATTACTCTATTCTTATTCCTTGGTGCTAGGAATATGAAGACCTTTTCCTTTTATAAATTTAAATCCCCATAACATATTTAACAGTGGAAAATAAATTTTTTAAAAATTGGTGTGTTCATCACTTATACATATGAAGAATAGATATCTACTTTTCTAGTTTTTTTAAATTTTACTGTCTTTCTTCTATGTGATATTGATACTAATGATCATGAATATTTCAGTGCACTGACTATAGTTTTTCTGTTCCGCAAGTCTCCAGAAATCAATGTTTAGCAGAAATAAATGACCTAGATATTTCTCATTATCATCTTTTAGAAGACTGTGAGGGTTTTTCTTTTGTTTGTTTGTCTGTTTTACATTAACCTAGATATCAATGAGAAAAAAAATCATAAAATAAAAACCAATCCTCTCTAAAATACACATAAATGATTACTATTTTATTAGAATAATCTACTGTAAAAAGATTAATACTTAGTGTAATATTTAGTACATAATTATATTTCATAAAATTATGAACTTTTAAAACTCTGAGATAATGCAATGTATAAGTTAATGTCAAATAAAGCTGTAGCTGTGTTTTCTTTCTTGAATAAAAAGGCAGTTTATTCTAGAGTAAATAGCTTACACTGCCATCTCAAGGAAGCTAAGAGCATAGAAAAATTCATCTGCGTGAGGTTAAAAAACAAAAACAAAAACAAAAAACACTTCTTTATTGAGGAGCCATGGCAGAATTTAAGAAACACAACCTTCCAGCTCCTTTTAAATTAAGGTAGGAAGGTTTCCTACCATAATGTTCCAGAAGTGATAGTCACAAAAAATCACACAGGGACTTCTAAAATAGACCTTGCAATTAAGGCTTTGCACTCTTCTCATCCAACGCTACTATAGATTGTTTCTGGTAAACATACACTGAAGGAATATGGTCTACAAGGAGGCAACTACAACAAAACACCTGTGTGTACTCCTCACTATGACAGGTTAATTGTAAAAACACAACACAGCCCTTAAGATGTAACTCAAAGCCCATAAAGAATTTGCAAGAGGGAAAAAATGCCCCATTAGATTTTTCATAATACACTGAGCAAGTGAAAATGTATCTGGCTTTTATGTGCATCACTAAGAACTGGCAGGTTATATAGTAGTGTAGTTTCAAAAATATTGGGATTTTAGTTACCTCTAAATTCATATTACAGCAGTCAATCAACTGTTGGCTTTAGGCAAGAAAAGAAGATAATACAAATGATTTTCATTTAAAGTGGGTTTCTTACCTATTCCCAGACATGAAACAGTAGATAAACGTACTTTGGTACATGATTACATCTCATTTATGCATATAGATGGAGTATCAATAAATAAAGCCAAAATGCTAGCATAGTTTGCATGCCATTAAATTTCTTCTGATAACTTCCAAGACTGAAGCACATGAAAAAGTTATTTGTGCCTTTGGAAAGTAGCATTTCATTACTAATGGAACATTTCATAAAATGCTAGTCTTCTTAGATAGGTCTTTGAATATCAATTTCACATAATATTTCCACAACAACTTAACAGGAAATTTACACAGCCATTTTTTCTTACACTTCATAAATTATTACACATGAATAAATGGAGCATATTCATTCTTTCAAGAGGCTAACGTGCCACTTAATGCATCTTAGATCTAAATATTAAGCCCGATGTTCAAATTATTGTTTCTTTCTAACATATACTATTTACTCTAGAATAGAACAAACATAACAAACAAACATAACAAAATCAAAATAAACTAATAATAAAAACAAGATATACAAGCAATATAATGTATTTAAGGATTTCCACTAGCTGGTTAAGATCTCATAAGATCACAGAAGAAATAAGAACTAAATTGCACATAATCTCCAACATCCATCCCCACCTACATAAAAGTGTTTTTTTTTTTCAGAAAGGAATTACACTCAGCTTAAAATTCCACAAAATGTCATTGAGCATATGATATTTACCATTCTATAAAGCTAAATGAGAAACAGTCTCTTTCCAAGAAATGTTCACAATTAGAGGATGGCAGTTGAGGAGACAGACTCATAAACAAATAATTACAATAAGATGCAATATGTTTAATTATGTAAGTACCATGTTCTACACATACAAGAACACTGTCCTGGCTATTCAATCTCTCTAGTCAACATAATAAAGCCTGATAGAGCATACCAAGAATAACTAAAGGGGAACACATATTATTTTAAAACATGTAAGTAACAAAACATATTAACTCCCGCTTTAAAGTAATTTTAGTGCTAAAATATTTGGAAAGCCAAGGATTAAACTGAAGATAGATTGTGGTATATGCAACTCACACTGCAATCTCCATTATGCCTAGAAGTAGCAAGACAATATATAGAGGAAAACATGATGAAAAATGATGTCAGATTAAAGAAAGTCTATTTTATATTTGAAGATCTATGTAGACAAGTAATTATTCATTTAAATCTACCAATACTTTGACACTGCCTCATTATTTGCTCTTTTGAAATCAAGAAGGACAGCAGAATTTCTTGGTTCCATAATACTTGGGCTTGTGCAACATAATAATTCCATTCATTTTCTAAATTTAAATCTATATACAAGCTCAAATATTGGGTGTGGGGTAATCCCTGATTTTCTTTTGTTTTTTTATACTAGTTGTAAAAAGTAAAAGGTTTTTGAAAGGGAATGTTGACCTCCTCATGCACCATTAGTATATATTTGCTCCCCTATAACAATATAGTATGTTTTCTAAGCTCTAAAAGATACAGGATATATAGAAAAAAATGTATGAGACTATATCTATATATTTTGTTCTTTATATTATTTAGATGTACTCTTCTAGATTCATCTGGATTAAGAGTTTCCTCCTTATTAAAGACAATTTGCTTATAAGATTAGGAGACCATTATTCATTCTATAACATTAATGATGTGAAATCTATAACTAAATGAGAACTAGCAAATGTAAAACATTTTGGAGGACAGGCTCTTTAGCAGAGCATACTGGAGGAAGGATCTGAACAGAATATAAAATAATCTTCTCGGAAGTGTGTTTTCTCCAAAGCATCCCAGAATCATCCTCTTGAGATTCATCTCTACTGTGGAAGAGAAGACAAGAACCTGACAGTGGGTTACACTACAACTCTGTAAGGTCTTACTCAACCACCATCCCATCTGTTTTCACTCAGTCTCTGTTTTAGTCACTCAAGTGTATCTCTGTATTGGGGTGGGGGCAGAGACAGAGACAGAGAGACATACATACAGAGAATATCCTAGATCCTTACCCAAGTGCTCCTAATCTAAGAGCTTCCATTTTCTTAGTTTGTTTCTTGTGAGCCCTGTAGTGAGACCCAAACTTCAGAGTAGGGGTTATGAAAGAGAAGCCTTCATAAATCCACTCAGCCTCAGTGCCTAACTCTTGATTTTCTCCTTACTAGCTCTAACTCAGATCTCAAATTATCACATGGGATTGTTCCACTCAGCTACAGTCCTCTCCTTGGAACGACCCTTAAATGACTCAAAGCTCCCCTCACTATGCCCCAAATCTCAAGGCTACTGATCACATTGAGGATGGAGTTATTTGAGCCACACACAAAAGATGGAATAGGACCTAGGCACCAGAAAGGGGGCAGAACTAGAACAAAAGTGTTGGCACTAGTATATTTTAGCCAATTCTCTTTCTAATCTCCTCACAAGAACTTGTTGCAATTCCCCATGGCTACCTCCTTACTCAGCTCACCTTCCAAATTGGGCAGTCTCAGCAGATATTTCCCATTCATCCTCATCCCATCTCTTCTGGGCCTTCAAGCTTGCCTTTATTGGACAGCAAGTATGATGAAACACCAATCAATTTTAATTAATTGAAGCTATTGATTTAGAAGCTAACATACAAGCCTCCCAAGACAGTAGAAGACATATCATACTCCTAAAAGCATAATTTAGGGAGAAAATTTCAGTCGCCTTCACAGGCTACTGTGATAAATTAAGACCACATAAGAGTACTTTGAGAATTACAAAACTTTCTCATTCATTACCACAGAATTTTCCCAACCACCTGAACATGTAGGGACTACTATTGGCCTCCTCATAAGAAGGTAGCATCTCACTCAAAACATTCAGTAATTTGCTTAAAATTCTAAAAAAAAGAAAACACTATAGAACATGGTCTTGAACTTAGATAACTGTTTTTCAAACTTAGCATATTAGAATCACTACAGAGTTTATTCAAACACAGACTGCTAGGCCCTCACATCTAGAGTTTCTGCTTCAATAGGTGGAGGGTGGAGCTAAGGAATTTGCATTTCAAACAAGTTTCCTGATCTTACAGATATTGCTGATTTAGAAACCACACTTTGAGAACCATTCACATAAATCTGACACCAGACCCAGGATGTTTGCCACTGCAGCAATGAAACATACATAGTGAAGAAGGCTATTTCTGAAGCCTCACTCTTGGGTTTGAGTGTTGGTTCCACCATTTGCTAGCTGTAGTAAGTTACTCAAAATTTCTGTGTCTCTTGGTTTACTGATCAATAAAAAGGGAGCAATAATACCTAGTTCAAAGTGTTTGTGAAAATTAAGTGAGATAACATATTTAAAGTGGACTAAAATTAGTAAGTGACCATTATCTGTTTTCCTTATAATATTACTTTAGAGTACTACTTTAAAGAAATGCTTTATTTTGCTGAAATTCCTCTAAATTAGGCCAGCATTCCAATGGTAACATTTGATTATAAATCAGAGATAATGTTACAATTATAGAATAAATTATTATTACATAAGGACTTAAATTTTTAATACTAAACCCAGGCATGATAAAGGAAAGATACTTATTTTATTTTTCTCCTAAACAATAGAGATAATTTGACAAATGGACAAGTCTCCTTTCTGTCATTAGCTTTATGGGATAGACTCTTCAAGAAGAAATTAAACTTACTAACTTCCACTCAATTTTAACTAGGTAAAGCAACCATATCTGCACCACTAGCATCCTGTGAGTGTCTCAAAATTTTAATGCAGAGAAATAAGTGTGTTGGAAGTCTTTGAACCAGTGATGTTTCTGATCAACATCAGAAACACTGGATGGCTTGCTAAATTGCTGTGCTGCCCCACCAGCATTTCTGACTCAGCAGGTATAAGGTGGAGCCTGACAATATGCATTTTTAACAATCCCCCAGATGATACCAGTTAAGAAACACACACACACACACACACACATACATGTACATGTGTGTCTCTGCAAAGCAAACATAGGAAGTGAATGAAACAAGATAATTACATAATTATCTTATTGTAGACAATAACCAGTGAATAAAATCACAGTTAATAACTCATTTGTTTACCGGTTTAGTAACTATAGAATAGTTATAGTAAGGGTATCTTCAATCAGCATTACCTGTTTCAAATATAATTCAATAGTACAATGGAGGTCAATATCCAATTTATCCTGTTAGTTTTTCCTTAGACATTTTAAGAAAATGAAAATCTCTTTTAACCTTCCAAACTTCTCTTGGTGATTGCTACTATAGCAATGTAAAATAAAATGTCCATCCCATAGTTCAAAATCTATTAAGAAAATGTTTTTTCAATCTCATTTATTTTATTTTATTTCCCCTAATATTTGCTCTCAATGGGAAAATATTTATATTTATATTTGGCATCTATTTTTTTTCAATTAATTTATTTAAAAGTATTATGGGAGTACAAATGTTTTTGGTTACATGGATAGCTTTTGCAATGCTTAAGTCAGGGTTAAAAGTGCACCCATCACCCAGATAGTATTCATTGTACCCAGTCGGTAAGTTTTCACCCATCTGCTGTGCACTCCCCCAATCCCCACTTGATTTGCTTTGAGATTTACTTCCCTCTACGTATCTATGTGCTTATCAGTTAGTCCAAAATTAATAGTGAGTACAAGTTATGTTTGTTTTTCCATTATTTAGATACTTCACTTAGGATAATGGTCTCCAGTTCCATCCAAATTGTTGCAAAAGGCATTAAGTCATCCTTCTTCGTGGCTGAGTAGTATTCCATGGCATACATATACCATATTTTGTTAACAAAATGTGGTATATATTTGGCATCTATATAAATGGATATCAAATATATATATGTATTTGGCAACCTAAAATATTCTCCCAAGGTTAATTCAATAATTATTTAAATACACATTTGTTGAGCAACTATCATCTTCCAGACACTGTTCTATACATTGAGAATAACTACTGTAAGCATGGGAGTTATAGCAGTCCAAAGAACAAATTCCCTGCTCCATGAGTTTCTGAGAGATCCAAAAGCTTCTGAAAGTTCTCTCTGGTAGGCTGTGTAACACAAAATTGACCATTTTCCCACAGACATGATACTGAATATAACTTAATGATCCAAGCATAATCTTAAACTTGAACATCACCAGAATTGTAGAATGTCTGCTGAGCCTAGGATAAGCTGTAATTGATTTTCTCTCAATAATCCTAAGTATTCAGACTTAACTTTTGAAGATTAATAACTCCTAGGACTAGATAATAGAAGGAGGAATGTAAACTGTAGGGGAAAAAATCCTTTGTTAAATGATCAACTATTTTTTCCATTAAGTCTCAGATTAACAAAAAGCCAAAATAAGTGACTTTAATTCACTGATGCTTAAAGGTTAAGAATTTGATCAAAGGAAAGGGTGAAGAAAGAATCTTACAAAAGAATAAGTCAATTCCTCATATAATGAGAGATTTCCCTTCCATTGTATCTTTAAAGTCTGATTATCTTCAGGACAATATACCATGGTTCATTATTTATTTAAAAAATTCTACATTATCAAATTTCAAAGCAGTGATAGTACTCAGTTTTCCAGGAAATAAAAAAAAATATGTATAGTGTATGTGTGTACATACATGTAAAATATATATGCTTAATAATTATATAAACATATAATCAATGTATTTCATCATCAAAATAATAGCTCTTTGATGACTTTCAAATAGAGTTGAGAATTTGAAGTCAACTACATTGTAAAATTTTTATAATGATAAAAATTAGGCATGTAGAAGTTTTGAATAAAGAAATGATTCTCTTGTGTGGTTTAAAAAAATATGTGTGTGTCTCTATATATATATCCATTTTTTAAAGGTGGATTTGATCTTAGTGATTCCCTTTCAGAAGTTGCAACCTATATCCTCACTGGCTAAATTCAGTGCCTTATTTGAGCCAGAATGTTTAGGTATGTAGGTAGGTAAGAAGAGATAGAGATACAGAGAAAGAGAAAGAGAGAGAAACCACATGGACCCTCCCTCCAGTTATAAGGAGTCCTAGCCACTCCCTATTCACTCTGATCCCACATAAGTATTTTAGTTTATGACCCTGTCTAGTCAGCCCATCACCTTACATATGAAAAACCAAAGTCTGAGAATATAGTTCACTGTCCAAGGCACATACATACAGTGTCCGTATTATTATTGTATACATGGTATTTTTAAAATGTTAATATATAAGTGGATGTTTTAATCACTAGTTATCATTTATACTGCAATACATAATTTCCAGTCCAAAGCACATTTGACAAACCAAAATGATAAACTCCTCGCATAACTTCAGCTTATCTCTCCAATGTGTTGGACTTTTTTTAACCGATTCACATGAATCATTTCTGATTTTATTATAGGCACCTCAAAATCATTTGTAAATTTATTATCAGCACCTCAAAATTCATTTACCTCTTCATATAACTAAATCCTCTTTCTTATCACCATGAAATATATAAAATACTAAAAATATATGGAGGCAGAGAGAATTCACAAAAAATAGATATGGGAAAGGAGGAACACTCTTTTATTTCCTTATTATTTTTAATAAAGATGTTTTAAAAGATGTATTACTAAATTTGGAAACTTATTTAAAAAGCTATTTTTATTTTTATTTTCAAGAAATCAATCTAAAATACACGTTGAAAGCAAAAATTGTTTATTTTATATCATATGAACAAGTAATGAGAATCAGATTTTCTTCTCCATCACTTTTTAGATATTCAAGAACAGACCATAAAACATCAAAGGAATTAAAAATTGGCATCTCTACATATCAGTATGTCTACTGAATGAGAATGTTTTGAATAAAATCAAACAACTTTAACATAATAAGGATCTGTGCAGATCATCTTTTATTACCTCAAGTTCTTAGAATATTCATAATGCAGCAAATGTAGCACTTCTGTTTTCACACTTAAATTTAGTTTATCTGAACAAGGATGTCAGACTGGCTGTCAGCAGAAGAGATGCTCAGACATTAATGTTTTTAGTATTGCATTATCACTTGAAACAAGAGAGAGCTAAAGTCTTCAGAGCTTTTACGTTTCATGTCAAGATTGCTTTGGAATGAATTCCTACAACAGACAATAAAACACCTGAATGATAGTCCCTAAAAGAGAGGAATATTTGAGGGAGAGACTATAGATAAAACCATGTTAATCTGCTATTTTGTACTATTTGGAAAAATAAAAACAAAACAAGTCAAAAACAATACAAAACAAAAAAACTGGCAAAATCTTAAAGCCTTTAGAAGCCTGTACAGCAACAAAATCTTTCCTATACACTTTTGAACTAAGTGACATCATACACAAGGTATCTTTGCCTTTTATCTCTTTCCTGTAGAAATGGAAGCCATCCATTAAACCATGCAGTTCATGTTTTCCACTTGCCCTGAACACATTTGTGAAAAAATGGTTTATTTCATCTATTTTAACAATTACAAGTTTCCTTTGTATAAGAAATGACTTATATACCTTGTTCTGTGGCCATGACTTCTTTCTACCAAGAGGCCATTCTAAAATGGTTGGCTACTCCCAAGACAATTTTAGTGCCTAAGAAAGGAAAGAAAAGGAAATTGGAATTCTGGTAACAATGTTTCATCCATGTATCTAAAACTACTCCTGCATTCTTATCATTTTAAAGACACATTTGTTTTTCCTGTTTGTTTAAATGATAGTGTATAGTAAGTAAATCTTGGACTAGGAATAAAAATGCATGAATTAAATTCCCTCATGCCTCTTATCAGTTTTGTAATATTAGGTAAATCATGTTTTTTTTTTTTTTTTTGGTCTGTTTCTTCATCTCTAAAACTGGAAGAAAAACTGTTCCTACAAAAATGTGAGATAAACCAAACAAGTTAATATACGGAAAAAAACTGTAAATTTAAAGTACTTTATTTGTATATTTTGTGTAATAGACTATTTGTTGCCCGTTCATAAACCATTTTCCCACATTCTCCTTGCTAAAAAATGCATTCAAGTAGCAATGCCCTGGCTCTAGGGGGATAAATAATGATTGGTTTAAGTCCATCATAAGTATCTCACCCACCTACAACTAGGATTAGTCTGCAGAGATAGCTGTGAGATTCCATTCTAGCCAAAGAAATATACGGGGATATGTGCTGAGAAGTACTCTGGGGAAGATTTTCCTCCTCAATAAAAGAGAGAGCCTTGTGTGAAGAAGTCCCCTCCACCATCTGCGTTTCCTCCTTTTCTGCTTTGGACACGATCAAGTGAAGATACGATACCTGGCACCTTATGACTAGGGTGAATTAAATAAAAGTAAACCTACTGAGGGTGATGGAACAGAAAGGTGGAAAGAAAGTGGATCCCATATGACACTGATGACAAAGACACTTCCTTATACTAATGCAGGTGATTAGGAAGTATTAATAATAGCTGTGATGCCTTCCTACAGGAAAACTTAATCTCCTCTCCAGTACCAACAAAAGCATAGTTATTTGCCTACTTATCTATTGAAGCATGTATTACAATATGTAATAATTATTTTGTTTCTAAATATTAAAGACATAAATATAAATTTTAAAAACTCTGTTTTTAAAAATACTTCAAAAATGTTAGAATAAATGTTAGAGACTCTTTTAGTAATCTTGGTAGTAAGGCAAAACTTTTGTGAAAAATATGCAATAATCAGAGGCCATAAGAATTCCATGTCATGAAGGACATCATAGAAAAGGTTAAAGATTTAATGTAGACTAGAGAACATATATGTCACCTATGTAAGAGTGAATCACTATTCAGAATACATAACATTTCCTGAAAATAAATGTCAGAAAGACAAATTACTCAACATGAAATAAACAGAAAATCCATAGAAAAAATACAAATGACCAATAAACATAAGACAATATAAGACTCATTAATATTAAAGGAAAATACAAAATAAAATAAATACAAGACTTTTCTTCTTTAACTCATTAAATTCAAATTATTGACATGATATGGTATTGGTGTGATGCAGGGACACTTTCACATATTTTAACTGAAGTATAAATTGTTTGAGAAGTGTAACTTGGCTACATCTACCAAATCTGAAATGTTAATAACCCTGGTATTTTTTTGTTTTTGTCTTTCTTCTTTGAAGAGCTTCTTCCATTCTATGTAGTTATGACAGAGACTCTCAATTATACTATTGGACATGGAGTACTATGGATTCTCTGTCCCCTTCCTTGCTTTGGAAGTCAAGCACATCAAGTGTCAGGTACATAACAAAAAAAGATAAAGTCTCACTGAGAAATTTTCATATGGTTCATGGAAGAGAAAATTTCTCCTTTAAGTTGATATATGTAAGGACCGCATAAACCTAAGTCAATTAATTGATGGCCATGTTTTCTGGAACAAGGAGAGATCCTCTCTGAGAAGAAACCTGACATAAAGGGGAGCAGATGAGAGATTCAAAGACATTTAAAAATTTGGAAACCTGGAGGAAATGGACAAATTCTTAGAAACACACAGCCTTCCCAGGCTCAACCAGGAAGAAATAGAATTCCTAAATAGACCAATATCTAGATCTGAAATAGAAATAGCAATAAAAAACCTTCCCAAAAAGAAAAGCCCTGGACCAGATGGGTTCACACCTGAATTCTACCATACCTACAAAGAAGAACTGGTGCCCATCCTACATAAACTATTCTCCAATATAGAGAAGGATGGGATTCTCCCCAACACTTTTACCAAGCCAACATAATCCTGATACCAAAACCAGGAAAGGATGCAACTAAAACAGAGAACTATAGACCAATTTCTCTTATGAATATAGATGCAAAAATTCTCAATAAAATTCTAGCAAATCAAATCCAAGTGCTTATCAAAAAAATAATCCATCGCGACCAAGTGGGCTTCATCCCAGAGATGCAGGGATGGTTTAACATACGCAAATTTATAAATGTAGTTCATCACATAAATAGAAGCAAAAAATAAAGATCATATGATCCTCTCAATAGATGCAGAAAAAGCATTCAACAAAATTCAACACCCTTTTATGATAAGAACACTTAACAAAATAGGCATAGACGGGGCCTATCTAAAAATGATACAAGCCATATATGACAAACCCACAGCCAACATCATACTGAATGGGGAAAAACTGAAAGCATTCCCACTTCAAACTGGAACCAGACAAGGCTGCACACTGTCCCCATTACTTTTCAACATAGTATTGGAAGTCCTTGCAAGAGCTATCAGGCAAGAGAGCAGAATCAAGGGAGTCCAAATAGGGACAGAAGAGATCAAACTCTCACTCTTTGCTGATGATATGATGTTATGTCTAGAAAATCCCAAGGTTTCAACCAAGAGAATCCTGGAATTGATCAATGAATTCAGCAAAGTCTCAGGATACAAAATCAATACACACAAATCAGAGGCATTCATATACGCCAATAACAGTCAAACGGAGAACCAAATTAAGGACTCAATACCCTTCAAAATAGCAACAAAGAAAATAAAATACCTAGGAATATATTTAATTAAGGAGGTAAAGGACCTCTATAGGGAGAACTATGAAACACTGAGGAAGGAAATCGCAGAGCATGTAAATAGGTGGAATACCATACCATGCTCATGGATCGGTAGAATCAACATTGTTAAAATGTCTATACTGCCCAAAGTTATCTACAGATTCAATGCAATCCCTATTCAATTACCAACATCTTTTTTCACAGACATAGAAAAAATAATTTTACGCTTTGTATGGAACCAGAGAAGACCCCGTTTAGCAAAAGCAATCTTAAACAACAGAAACAAAATGGGAGGTATTAATTTGCCAGACTTCAAACTTTACTACAAGGCTGTGGTTCTTAAAACAGCCTGGTACTGGCACAAGTGCAGGGACACAGACCAGTGGAACAGAACAGAAAATCCAAATATAAAACCATCCTCATATAGCCATCTAATCTTTGACAAAGCAGACAAAAACATACTCTGGGGAAAAGATTCCTTATTTAATAAATGGTGCTGGGAAAACTGGATATCCACATGTAGAAGACTAAAACAGGACACACAGCTCTCACCCCTCACAAAAATCAAATCACGGTGGTTAACAGACTTAAACCTTAGGTCAGAAACTTAGAATTCTAGGCCGGGAGCGGTGGCTCACGCCTGTAATCCTAGCACTCTGGGAGGCCGAGGTGGGCGGATCGTTTGAGCTCAGGAGTTCGAGACCAGCCTGAGCAAGAGCGAGACCCCACCTCTACTAAAAATAGAAAGAAATTATATGGACAGCTAAAAATATATATAGAAAAAATTAGCCGGGCATGGTGGCGCATGCCTGTAGTCCCAGCTACTCGGGAGGCTGAGACAGGAGGATCGCTTGAGCTCAGGAGTTTGAGGTTGCTGTGAGCTAGGCTGACGCCACGGCACTCACTCTAGCCTGGGCAACAGAGTGAGACTCTGTCTCAAAAAAAAAAAAGAAACTTAGAATTCTAGAAGAAAATGTAGGAAAGACTCTTACAGACATTGGCCTAGGCAAAGAATTTATGAAGAAGACCCCTAAGGCAATCACAGCAGCAACAAAAATAAATAAATGGGACCTGATCAAATTAAAAAGCTTCTGCACAGCCAAAGAAACAGTCACGAGAGTGAACAGACAACCTACAGAATGAGAAAAAATTTTCGCATACTACACATCAGATAAAGGACTGATAACAAGAATCTATTTAGAACTCAGGAAAATCAGTAAGAAAAAATCAAACAACCCCATCAAAAAGTGGGCAAAGGACATGAATAGAAATTTTTCAAAAGAAGATATAAAAATGGCTAACAAACATATGAAAAAGTGTTCAACATCTCTAATCATCAGGGAAATGCAAATCAAAACCACAATGAGATATCACTTAACTCCAGTGAGAACGGCCTTTATCAGATAAAAAGTCCCAAAACTATACATGTTGGCGTGGGTGTGGAGAGAGAGGTACACTCATACACTGCTGGTGGGACTGTAAACTAGTGCAGCCCCTGTGGAAAGCAATGTGGAGATCCCTTAAACAGATTCAAGTAGACCTACCATTCGATCCAGCAATCCCATTACTGGGCATCTACCCAGATGAACAAAAGTCATTCTATAAAAAAGACACCTGCACCCGAATGTTTATTGCAGCACAATTCACAATAGCAAAGATGTGGAAACAACCCAAATGCCCATCGATTCATGAATGGATTAGCAAAATGTGGTATATGTATACTATGGAATATTACTCAGCTATTAGAAATAATGGCGATATGGCATCTCTTTGGTTCTCCTGGAGAGAGCTGGAACCCATTCTATTAAGTGAAGTATCCCAAGAATGGAAAAATAAGCACCACATGTACTCACCAGCAAACTGGTTTCCCTGAGTGCACATTTGGGATTAATACCAATTGGGTATCGGACAGAGGTCGGGGCTGGGTGGAAGGGATGGGTGGGTGTATACCTACTTGATGAGTGCGATGCGCACTGCCTGGGGAATGGACACGCTTGAAGTTCTGACTGGGGGAGATGGGTTGGGGGGAGGGGAGGAGTGCACACCTACATGATGAGTGTGATGTGCACTGTCTAGGGAATGGACACAATTGAAGCTCAGACTCAGGGGGATGGGGAGGCATGGGCAATGTATGTAGCCTGATCTTTTGTACTCCCTTAATGAGCGGAAAAACAAACAAAAAATAAAATAAAAAGAAATGTTAATGCACATAAATGCAATAGTTTTCTCCAATATCTTATAAGCATATTTTTGAAGAAATGAAAATTCATAATATCTTTACACAAGTGATAAATTATGAGAGGATTTTCTATCTGGATAAATGTGCTATTTATAGAAAATAGTTGTTTATATGAGCATTTCTTTCTCTAGTTCCAGAATAATGTAACATTTCCTGAAGTATGGAATTTAGAATTGTAAAATAAACTCTTAAGAGAAAAAAAAAAAATTTGGAACTTGTATCTTTTTGTTCCTTGAACTGGCATACCACCGAAACTTCTCTTGAATAGGTAACAGTTTATATCTCTTTTGAAATTCTGTCAGTTCCTTCTGAAAATGTACTGATACACTCAAATATTTTAACATTTGGAAAAATATATATAATATCTAATATATATCTTATAATAAATAATTTTCAATAGCAAAAATCTGAAAATAAATTTAAATGGCTATCTAAATTTAAATGGCTATCTAAATGGTTTAATAAATGAGGGTTCATTCATATATTAAACAGGTATTAAAAATACTGAGGTAGAACAATATCTCTTGTAAAGAAAATCTTCCACATATGGTGATAGAAAGAAAAAGCAGAGTTGTAATACAATATGCACTATATTTATATTTTTATATGATATAGCCTTGTATTATATAATTGACAGAATATTACTAGAAAGATATATGATGAGTGGTTCACAGTTCTTAGCTCTGAGTGAAAAAGTGGAAATTCAGACAATTTCCTATTTTATTCTAAATATTTCCTGAGAATTCTATAATGCATATTAATATATTACTTGTATAATAAAAATACAAAAGCATAGCAAGTTCGTCTTCCTTTCAAAGAAAACAGGTTGTTATAATAAGAAAATGCCACTTTTTTTAAATTAATAAAGCAATGCATACTTTATCAAAAGACGGGTGAAAAAGTCTTTATCTGTGGATTATGGCTAAACTCACTGAATGTACAGTACTTTCAAAGAATAAATCAAAATACAAAAAAATAACAGATGTTTCCAAGAATGCAGAGAAAAGGGAACTCTTATACACTGTTGATGGGAATATAAACTAGTACAGGCACTGAGGAAAACAGTATAGAGATTTCTCAAAAAATTGAAAACGGAATTACCATTTGATCCATCAATGCCACCAGTAGGTATCTATCAAAAGGAAAAGAAACCAATATTTCAAAGGGATACCTGCATGCACATGTTTACTGCAGCACTACTCACAATAGCTAAGATATGGAATCAACCTAAGTGTCTATCAATGGATGAACAGATAAAGAAAATGTAATATATGTACACAATGGAATACTACTGATCCATAAAAAAGAATGAAATCATGTCATTTGCAGCAACATGGATGTAATTGGAGGTCATTATCTGAAATGAAATAAGCAAAGCATAAAAAGACAAATATCTCATGTTCTTGCTTATATGTGGGAGCCAAAATTTTTATCAGATGGAGGTAGAGAATGAAAACATAAATAACAGAGATAGGGAAGGGTGAGTGGGCTTAGGGGAAAGGGTGAGTGGGCTTAGGGGAAAGGATGAAGAGAAGTGGGTTAGAGAGCACAAACATACAGTTAGATAGAAGTAATAAATTCAATGTTTGACAGCAGAGTAGGATAACTATACCTAACAAATATACTTAGGTGATGAACACCTTGAACACCCTGATTTGATCATTATTATATACATGTAACATATTTTCTCACGTACGCTATAAATTTTCACAAATAAAAAAAGAGTAAATCATATTTTTACATCATGATAGATTGCTGACAAAATTATAAAATGGTGATTAGAGTATTTTTGATATAGTTATTTATTTTAATATAAAAGCTGTAATAAAAGGATGATAGCCAATTTTATTGTAACTTGGCAATCACAGATAATTTCAATCTATCCATTTATTTTAGTATGAATCTACTCAAGTAGTCATGTCTCATTAATTTTTGATTATTCACAGAGGTGACTCCCCTCAGTTTACTTACAAATCAGAACTCAAAATCAGTCCCAGTGAATTTAAAACTCACTTAAAATAATGTATCCTTTGAGTAGATTTAGTCACAGTAAGTCATTAAAAGATTCAGAAAGCACTGTCTTAACATAAGAAAAATACATCACTAAATGATTAAGTTTTAATTTCATAGAAGATGTTTTGGTCACTTATAAAACATTTAACAATCACTGAAATTAAATACAAATACAATTGAAGCAGTAAGATAACGATGCAAAACTACAGAAGAAAAACAATCTCCTTAGTGCTACTGATCCTAAATCAACTCAAGGATACCAAGCACTTGGTATCAGTGTGTTATAACTATATTATCCTTGTAGTGAAACTCTGCTTTCACAAATCTTTACTGAAAGCAATCAAAAAAAGAAAAGAGAGAGTAAACAAAAAAAGATACACAGGAGAATACCTGGACACATGAACAGTCTTAGTCTACAACTTAAGAGTAGTAGACTCTCCTCACAAAGCCTTATACATACACACACACAAAAACAGTACCATACAAACTGATAGTTGGGCTGATTTAGTGTACAATTTCAGTATAATGTTTAAAGACTCTACTATAGTGCCATTCCACTTTATAGGTATATAAATAAAGTAAAGAAAAGTTATGCAATTATCTTTTCTCTCAACAGTCCAGAGCAGCTGTAGTGTGGTGGGGGAGCAGGTCGAGTCAAGATTGAAATGGCGTCTCTTGATCGCTACTCCAAGATTCAGATTAGTTGACTATTTTGGAAGTAAATAAGATAGTATCACCTTTAATGCTGCAATAATTAAGTTAAATTTCCTGCAACCCTGCACGTTGCAGTTCAGCTTTTTTTTAACATCAGTGCACATGGTTTTTCTAATACACCTGGCATATAGAAAACTGGAATTTTTGTAAAGTAAAAGCTATGGTAAAGGATTTCCCAGTTTACACCATAGTCCTAACAGCAAGTCACTGCTATAGAGGAGCAAGTCCTTTCTATTCAGTTGCTTTGATCTCTGAGATTTTAGTTTCTTGATATGGTAGGAGAAGAAAATCAAAGGTGATTAAAGAAGAAAAGTATTTCCAGCCATTCCCTCAAATTCCATGTTTCAATCTCTCTTCCAATTCATCTTAAATATCTGCCATTTGAAAATGGCTTGTGAGATTACTTCTACTAAGCTACAATGGTCATTTGAATTTCATCTCTTTGAAGAGATACTGAGTGTCATGAAGAAAGAATGAGGTCTAGTTTAAAATCTCAAAAGAAACTACTACCATATATATCAGAAAGAGTCTATACACGTCTGTGAAATAATTATTTTTTTTTATTTCATCTTATTGCTATGGGGGATACAGAATTGCAGGTTACATACGTTGCCCATGTACCGCCTTTCCCCCCAAGTCAAAGCTCCAGGCGTGTCTGTTCCCCAGATACTGCACGTTGCACCCATCATGTAGGTATATATCCCTCCCTTCCTCACCCCCCCCTTCCCGAGTCAGCACCTTCAAGCATTACTATTCCCCAAACGGTGCGCAATGCACTCATTGTGTAGGCATACACCCATCCCCTCCCCCACCCCCCACCTCAGTCTGATATCCGATTGGTGTCGTTCCCAGATGTGTATTTAGGTGATGATCAGGGAAACCAATTTTCTGGTGAGTACATGTGATGCTTGTTTTTCCATTCTTAGGATACTTCACTTAATATAATGGGTTCCAGCTCTCTCCAGGATAACCATAGAGATGTCGTATCTTCATTATTCCTTATAGCTGATTAATATTCCATGGTATACATATACCACAGCTTACTAATCCAATCATGTATTGATGGGCATTTGGGTTGTTTCCACATCTTTAATATTGTGAATTGTGCTGCTATAAACATTCGGGTACATGTGAAATAATTATTAAAATTAATTATAAATATGTTCTTCATGAGAATATGTGTCTAGGGCAAGAAAGAAATTAAAATCTCAGAAAATAAGAGTAAATGTCTACCTCATTTTACTACATTGACATAATGATTATCACTCTTCATAGTGTTCTGCATTCTTTCAAAAATCTTTTTTATCTTTCAAGGTGTATGTATTATATGGTACCTAGGAGTGACAGAATTGAAAACAAATAGAAAAAAGATTTATCATTGTTGTTCATGAAAAAGCATTAGTCAGACATAGGATAGGCCATCAATTTTGCATGTCTGAAATAATGGACAATTTAGGGAAAACATCTTCAAAATGAGATTATGCTTTGTCTAAAAAATAAAAAATATTAACAGTAAAAAGGTACTCGCTTTCTTTGTTGTTTTGAGGAAGCATTTGAAATTAAATAAGATGATCTATTTCACACTATATTTTTGAAGTTTCACATTGTTTGAAATAAAATTGTATGCCATGTGTTTTCATTTTCTCCCTGGGACTCATCGTTTATCCTCCCTAAGGCATGGATGATAAATAAGAAGTAAGTTTTACCAGCTGGCATCCTTCATGTGGACCATATTGTGAAAAAGTAAAATAAAATTTTCTTGAACCAAAGAACAGAGTAAAATATACTTGATCTGATTATTCTCAAACCTTTATGTTATGTCTTCAGAAAAATACGTAACTCCAAGAATAGCACTTTATGCTACTTCCTAGTTTTAGACAGATTCCTTGAAAACTACTTAACCAAAGTTTCAACAAAAGTTTTGAAAATATATAATCTCAAATGTAGTTACATGCAGTACCCCTTTTATGCCTCATGGTAACAAAACCTATCAGTTATTTATCAATAATAAAATCTAATAGTCTATTGAAGTTTCCTACTTGCTGACCATGACTGGATGGGATCAAAACAATTATGTGGAAAGGAAATTCATAAAGGCCTGGTTCAGGACCAGCTTATAAATATATGTCAGAGTGTAGTTCAGATGCCTGTAGTGTCTACGTGTATATGAAGATACTCCCACATTTGCAGTGACAGCTGAGACTGGCAAAAAGGCAAAGAAAATTTTGTTGGATGACTTTAAAAATTTATTTAAAAAATCTAAAACAGTTTGGTGTGATAGTTACAGAGTCAGCCAGACCAGGCTTGAACATTAGCTCTGTTACTTATTAGTTCTGTGCACTTGGACAAGATCTTTTAGTATTCTCTGTTTTTCATTAGAACAATGGCAACACTTATCTCAGTATTCACTGCTCATTGAAATAAATGAACTATTTTTATATTATCTTTTATTGATATAAAATATGACTATATAGAATCCTGATCCTGCTCTTTGAAGAAACAGCTGCCTCACTACTTCTAGATTACATACTTTATTGAACATTTTGACCACCTGCCCTAAAATGCAACATTAAGAGGTTGCATCTCTCAGGGTGTTCATAACCTAGTTATAGCCAACTTCTTGAGATCATGACTCCCGAGGGAATGTTTTTAAAAGCCTATCTGAGGACTTCCACGGAAAGAATCTCAAGGGAAAAAGATTTTAATCTTTAAATTCTTCCATCACAGCATTCCATTTTCCCTTTTCCTTTTCATTCATTTTTCCACCCTTAGTCTTATGGAGGTAAGGCAGTAAGTCCCAGGCAGCAACCCTTGCACCTAGGTCTTCCTTTAGGAATCTTTAGTGAGGAATTCTAATGGGGCAGGCTTGGCACCAAGCCCTTGATAGGCACACATTCCATCCAACAACGCTTTGAATGAGGAACAGATATTTATTGAGTGTCAGAGTTTTCTGTATTTTACACAAGTATAACATTTAATCTTCACAACAATCCTATTGGGTAATCATGATTATTTTCATTCTATACATGAAAAAAAGAAAGGCTCTGAGAAGGCAGACAATCTACCACAGGTCAGCATCCCTTCACACTGCCTTTTCTATTATCCTCCCTCACTCCTGCTTTCCCCTCAGCCTTCTACCAGGACGATTCTGGTGATCTCAGAGACAGATGTCCCTTGTTGGGATTGGAATTGAGCTAAAACCTGAAGGACAACTAGTTAAGAAAGGTAGAAAATAAAGACAAAGTCTGAGGACAAGTATTTCCCTTTCTTGTCTCTGCCTCAGTCACTCCCTCCTTACACCACCACACCCACACCCACATACACACTCAGGGTTACACTAAGAATAAAACTAAGAGCATGGGCCTTATCTTCAATGTCCCAAAGGGGTATGAAGGGTTTATGATGCAAACTGTGCTTAATTTTGTGTGTCTGTCCTTATATTTATACCCATGGGAAGAACTTGTCTAATTATATTCTGTGCAGGAAACCCAGCATCTAAGAAAGATATAAAAACATAATAACTTGTTTCTAAGAATTGCAGCCCCCAGGGAATACTACTAGGAAGTGTAGAAATATCAGACAACTATCAATTTAAAGGGACAGATATTATATAACAATATAACTCAAATTCCTACAAGCTTTAATGCAACTTTTACTTTTATTATAAATATTTTTTTTCTTTTGCTTTCTGAAAGACTGACAAGTACTAGCAGCAGTAAGGGAAAGGGAGTTATCAAATAATTCCTTTCCCTGAAGACAAAAATTATCATTTGACTGACAAGTAAGAATTAGAGTCAAGAAAAAACTTTAACTGAGCCATACAGAAGAAGATTGAGTAATTTTAGTCCTAGTTGGTCTAGGTCTACATCTGATTCAGCACAGCTGTAATAAATAGTCAATGTTTAATAAGCATGACCACCATGAAGAAATGAGTGTCAGTGAAAGGGGTATAAAGTATTGGTCAGCATGTCTTAGTTCTTTGGGAGAAATACTAAAACTGTAATAGCCTGATTCTTCCACTTTTGGGGGGTGGGGAGAGGGGATGGGGGTATAACTACATGAGGAGTGCGATACGCACTGTCTGGGGAATGGACACGCTTGAAGCTCTGACTAGGGGGGATGGGCGGGACATGGGCAATATATATAACCTGAACTTTTGTACCCCCATCATAAGCTGAAATAAAAAAATAAATAAAAATAAAAAAGTGATATTATAAGTATGATCATAAAGATGAATAAGTTAGTATATATAATAGCAGCAATGACTAATTCTACAACACTTCCAGATTACAAAGTATTTTTTTCCTATAGAATAAACTACATGTTTACAAAATCACACCAACTCTTCACTGAGAATTGTGGTTTGTACCATTTTATGTAAAAGGAAATTGAAGTTTAAGTTAGTATGCTTTCCCAAATTCACACAGACAGTAAGAAAATGGCTGAGCAAAGGCAAAATTTTAATATAGTTAATTAAACTTCAGGGCCTTTATTTTCATTGGCTCTTAACAAAGTCTTGAATCTAATTTTGTATTAGCATTCTTAAATAGAGATTTCAAAATGTACGATTCTCAGGAACCCAGAAAACCTGTATTTTCCCCCAGAGGTGAAACTATTACCCAGATCTTATCCCAAATCCAAGGCTATTTATTTAATCTTCTAAGAGGATTTTTATGTTTTTATCTATTAGTTTCTTTTCCACTAATCATGATGTTGATTTGACCTTCTTTCCCAGCAACATAATATCTTAGGTATTCTTAGTCTCTTGGAATATTTAGGTAGAGGTAAAAAGGGATTTACCCTCGAAAGGCCCTACAAAGAATGTTGATGAATATAGTGACATTGTCATAACATTGAAAATTTTCCCAAAATACACCAAATGCCAAAGAAGTAGTACTTGACTAAGTTGTGAAGGCAAACACTGACTGACCTCCCGTCTCTTTCTCACCAAGCTCTACCCTCCATAATCATATCCTTCTCTAAGTAGTTTACAAATATTAAACTTCTTCCACCATTACCTCTCACCCTCTCTCCCACCTTTGATATTTCTATTTTATTCCTTTCCTTCTTTTCTCTGCTCCTTTTTTCCTATTCCTTCATTGTTCTGGCCTTGAATTTATCTATACTTAAATTTATCTATCCATTTGTTTATTCAAACAATCAGCAAGTAGGTACCAAGCACCAACTACACATCATTATTATAGTAAGTACAGGGGAAGGAGTTGGTGAACCAAGACAAAAATGATTACTTCACTCATTACCTTGTATTCTAGCATAAAAGGCAGTAAACAATTGACAACACAATGCATGTTTAATTTTCACTGTTATACATATTGTTATGAGCTATAAAAGACACTTTTTGAATGGTATGAGTATGGAGAGGGAATCTCTGATGGGAGAGAAGAGAAACTTCCTCAAAAAAGTAACTTTTAAGCTAAGTTCTGAAGGATGTAGCGGGATTAACTAAGAAGCCAGGTAGAGTCCTCTAGGAAGAGGAAAGAAAAGCAGCAAAGCCCTGAAGAGCAAAGGATTATGGCAATCAAAAACCAGAGGAAGTCTTCTGTGGCTATACTCAAAGGGTTATAGGCTAAATTAGTTGAGGCTGTTGATACAGGCAAGAATCGAATCACTTAGGGCCAGCCAACATTGATAAAGATGCTGGTTGTCTTTACGTCCTAGGAAGTGACATGATAAAAATGCTCTTTCTTACTCCAAACCTAAAATTCTTCCAAAGATAAGGCTTTCTTTAATCATTTCTGTGATGTTTATATATGTATATATATATAGATGTGTGTATAAATATATCTCACATTATATATACATATACACACACATCTATATATATATATATATAATATCTCACATATTCACTCCTTGTTCCATGATTCTATTGTTTTACGGTCTTTTAGCAAAACAAGGTGGTCTTTTGGATAAGTATCATTGTTTATAGCCTCAGGTAGGTTTGTTTCCCAAGAAAACAGTTATATTCTCAATTATCCTAGAACTCTTTCTAAGATACTAATGGCTTCGTAGAATACTCAGTTCCTAATCATTGTAAGTACTTATTTCTGAGTGCTTATATGTGCTATTACTTCCCTAAATTATATTCAAAAATATGCATGGATAGATGCATAGTTTTACAGTATATTTCCATGATAACTTACAATAGACATCTTAAAATACAGAATTAAGTGGGCCCTAGGCAAAAGTCCACATTATATTTTCAAGTCATCATTACTGTACTATTCATTTTTGAAGTTCTACAATGATTTAGTTTCAAAATTAAAACTTAAAATTTAATCAGATAACAGTTAAGAGGGAGCAGCCCAGTTAAACAGCCTTATTAAAAACACATTTATTCCAATTTATTCCATGAATTTAAGTGAATATAAAATGCAGAAAGGATCAATAAGTAGGTAAATAGAAGGCAGGTAGCAGTAAAGTACAGAAGGATAGCATATTGGGGGAAGTCTTGTAACCGAACTTTTATTCATTTATCTCAGCACCTTAAGAAACAATCTCTCTCTCTCTCTCTTCCCCCCCCAACCCCCACCCTCATGCACACAAATGTGATGATGGAGAGCAAACAAGAATATCTGGTAGATTGTTAGCTTCTGTTTCCTGCCCCTTTTCATAAAAAAAAAAAAAAAAAAAAAAGAAGAAGAAGAAAAGAAAAAAACGAATAAATAAACAAAAAAACCACTATTTGAACCTGTGTCTCTGTAGAACAAGATGATCATGAAAAAGAACACAAATATGCATCTACTACATAATATAACCTTTAGTAAGTGGAAGTTTCCCACACTACAGGTAAGAGATATATATATTTTCAACCTTGGAGGAATGTATATCCTTCTAAATTTTATTCCTTACCAACATTATCCTGGCTTCAGCAAGTGAACACTTAGCCCAGAAACCAGTAATTCTAAAATCCAGACTACTTTAGCAGGCAAAAGACTATATAAATCCCATCTGTCTCTCCTCTATTTTTTCTCAATCACCCCACAGCATCAAATTTCATGGATATAAATTATGCTCTCCTCCAGGCTGCTTCCCCTATATGTGATCACACATTTTTTTCAATGCTTCTACATTGTCTTTCCCCCATTAACATCTTCCCCAGATGACGAAATCATTCCTTAAGGTTAAAGAAGTTTGGGATGCCCTGAGGTTATCTAGAAATGTCTAGTCCATTTCTATCAAATAACAACTAAAGGGAAAATAGGTAAAGAGAGCAGAACCATTGGTTCAAGTGTATAATGATATTATGATTACAATATCCAAGGCTGCAAAATAATAGTGAGGAAAGAAATGGCAGAAGGAAAAATCAAACACAACAATGAAATAGTATAGCAATGTTTCTCAGAGAGAGAGTTTATTTATATTTTGTAAAATTGGCTGCCTTTTTATCTAGTCTATTACCTTCTCGACATGGTGGTTCTGGGAAGGATTTATTCCTTAAAAGTAGGATCAACATCTACTGAGGGATTTTCTATTCATAGTGGCAAAGTAACTGCTATATATATTAAAATTAGACAGGATTTATGCAATGGCAAGATGCCATAGAAAGAATGAGTTCTAGAATTAGAAAGTCTATATTCAAATACCAGCCCTGCCACTAATTAGTTATGTGAACTTGAACAATTTACAATATGTACAAGAGGCTTAGTTTCCTCATCTATGAAATGGGAAGCAAAAAATTATGACCTCATGGAGTTACTGTGAAAATCAGTAATGGATTCTCTGTAATAAAAAGTGGATGTTCAATACAAGGTAGCTTTTATTACTCAAAGTATATCTTCTATTATGGTACTTAAATTGACTCCATCACTTATGTACCATCAGGAGATCAAAATTATTTCTGTGCTTAACTTTGAATTAAAAAAATATTTCTAGCACTTTCTCTTCTGATGATTTACTATTCAGAGTAAGTCACATAAAAAGTATAAATACCAGTCAGATATTGCAGTCATCATCGCTGCTATGACAATACAAGAACTGGAAGACAAGTTAAAAGGATTCTTTGAGTTTAGTGAGAATCCAAAAACAATCCTAGAAAGAAGAGTAGAAAGAAAGAGGCAGCTGAAGTTAAAATAAACCAATGAACTAGGAAATAAACAAAGAAACCAGGTGATAGATTTTCTCCAGACAGACCACAGGCTCTTAAAATCAGCTAATGTAATATATGGCTTTTAACATTTTTTGAAAAGTCTCATCTATGCCTATTTTGTTAAGCCGTCTTATCATAAAAGGGTGCTGAATTTCGTGAAATGCTTTTCCTAGGTCTATTGAGAGGATCATATGATCTTTGTTTTTACTTTTATTTATATGGTGAATTGCATTTATAGATTTGCATATACTGAACCATCCTGCATCTCTGGGATAAAGCTCACCTGATCGTGATGGATTGTTTTTTTGATAAGCACCTGAATTTGGTTTGCTAGGTTTTGGTTTTGGTATTAGGGCTTCATAAAACATGTTGGGAAGGATTCCTTCCTTATCAATGTTGTGGAATAATTTCTGCAGGATGGGCACCAGTTCTTCTGTGTAGGTCTGGTAAAATTTGGGTGTGAAACCATCTGGTTCGGGACTTTTCTTTTTTATTGCTGCTTAAATTTTGGTACTTGATATTGGTCTGTTCAGGAATTCTATTTCTTACTGATTGAACCTAGGGAGGCTATGTGTTTCTAAGAATTTGTCCTGTTCCTCCACTTTTTAAAGTTTATGTGCATAGAGGTTTTATAGTACGACAAACCCACAGCCAACATCACATTGAATGGGGAAAAATTGAAAGCATTCCCACTTACAACTGGAACCAGACAAGCTTGTCCTCTATTACCGCTTCTAATCAACATAGTGCTGGAAATCCTTGCCAGAGCAATCAGACAAGAGAAGGAAATCAAGGGCATCCAAATGGGGGCAGAAGAGGTCAAACTATCATTCTTTGCTGACGATATGATCTTATATCTAGAAAACTCCAAAGATTCTGCCATGAGACTACTGGAATTGATAAACAAATTCAGCAAAGTCTCAGGTTACAAAAATCACTGTACAGAAATCAGGAGCATTCCTATATGCCAACAACAATCAAACTGAGAACCAAATCAAAGACTCAATATCCTTCACAATAGCAACAAAGAAAATAAAATACCTAGGAATATATTTAACTAGGAGGTGAAAGACCTGTACAGGGAGAACTATGAAACACTGAGGAAGGAAATTGCAGGGGACATAAACAGGTGGAAAATCATACCATGCTCATGCATTGGCAGAATCAACATTGTTAAAATGTCTATACTACCCAAAGTGAGCTACAGATTCAATGCAATCCCTATTAAAATACCAACACCATTTTTCGAAGATCTAGAAAAAATAATTCTACCCTTTGTATGGAACCAGAGAAGATCCCGTATAGCAAAACCAATCTTAAGCAAAAATAACAAATTGGGAGGCATCAATTTACCAGACTTCAAGCTATACTATAAGACTATAGTAACTAAAACAGCATGGCACTGGCACAAGAACAGAAACATAGACCAATGGAACAGAACTGAGAACCCACATATAAAACCATCTCCATATAGCTATCTAATCTTTGACAAAACAGACAAAAACATACACTGGGGAAAAGATTCCTTATTCAATAAATGGTGCTTGGAAAATTGGATAGCCACATGTAGAAGACTGAAACAGGATCTGCATCTTTCACCTCTCATAAAAATCAATTAACAGTGGATAACAGAATTGAACCTAAGGCATGAAACTATAAGAATTCTAAAAGAAAATGTTGGAAAAACTCTTACAGGCATTGGCCTAGGCAAAAAAATTATGAGGAAGACCCCAAAGGAAATCACAGGAACAACAAAAATAAACAAATGGGACCTGATCAAATTAAAAAGCTTCTGCACAGCCAAGGAAACTATCAGGAGAGAAAACAGACAACCTACAGAATGGAAGAAAATATTTGCATGCTACACATCCAATAAAGGGCTGATAACTAGAATCTATATAGAACTCAGGAAAACCCACAAGAAAAAAAATTAAACAACCCTATAAAAAGTAGGCAAAGGACATAAAAAGAAACTTTTCAAAAGAAGATAGACTAATGGCTAACAAATGTATGAAAAAATGCTCAACATCTCTAACCAGGGAAATGCAAATCAAAGCCACAATGAGATATCACTTATCTCCAGTGAGAATGGCTTTCATCACAAAGTGCCAAAACAATAAATGTTGGCATGGATGCAAAGAAATAAGAACACTCATATATTGCTGGTGGGACTGCAAACTAGTACAACCTCTGTGGAAAATAATATGGAGATACCTCAAAGAGCTAAAAGTAGAACTACCATTTGATCGAGCAATCCCATTACTGGGCATCTACCCAGAGGAAAAAAAGACATTCTATAAAAAAGATATCTGCACTCAAATGTTTATGGCAGCACAATTCACAACTGCAAAAATGTGGAACAACTCAAGTGCCCATCAATACATGAATGGATTAATAAAATGTGATATATGTATACCATGGAGTTCTACTCAGCCACAAAAAGCAATGATGATCTAGCACCTCTTATATTATCTTGGATAGAGCTGGGGCCCATTATACTAAGTGAAGTATCCCAAGAATTGAAAAAGAAGCACCACATGTACTCACCATCAAATTGGTATTAACTGTTCAACACTTATGTGCACACACAGTATTAACATTCATTGGGTGTCGGGCAAGTTGGAGGAGGTAGGAGGGGTTGGGTATATTCACACCTAATGGGTGCAGTGCACACCATCTAGGGGATGGACACACTTGAAGCTCTGACTCTGGTGGGGAAAAGGCAATATATGTAACCTAAACATTTGTAGCCCCATAATATGCTGAAATAAAAAATAAATAAATAAATAAAACTAATATTCATGTGGAATTAGGAAAAAAATAATAATAAAGCCAGCTAATGTGACATGCCACACAACCCAGGCCAAACAACCTCTGTATTGGCCTGCTTTTTATTCTTCTGAGTTAAAAAACTGAAAAGCTGACCTGTTTATTAATTACCACACTTATCAAAAGAAAAACAATTAACAAGTAATAAGTTTATTATAGTTAGGTTGAAAATAAGAAAAAATAAATTTTGCCAGACTCCATTAAGTTCTGAGTGCTTTTGACATTGTGGTCTCTGTGAATGACATCCTTGGAGCTATGTAACACATAGCCTACTTGGCCATGCGTGGCCCTGAATGTGCTCAGTCATGAAAATTTTATACACAATATAAAAAGTAAAGGAAGGAGAGAGACGAATTCGGGGGTGAGAGTCACAAGTTATCTTGGACAAAGGTTGTTTTGTTTTGTTTTGTTTTTCTTTATAAAGCACCATATGACTAGTAGCCCTTAAATGGTTAAGTATGCTCAATTCATTTAAAATGATTCCATTTACAAAACATCACAGGGAACGTACTTGTCAGGAATACATTTCTTATTTTGTCAGAGATTAGTATTAATAATCAGTAAGAAAAAAATCTTATGAATGGCACCCTGTCTAGCATGAACCAATATGCAGGATCCAATCCTAGACATGGTAAGATTGAAACTGAAGGTACATACAAAATTAATAGTAAATACAAGCTCAGAATCCAGCTGGAGTAGAACTAGTATTTAAAGTTGAATTTAAAGTTGAAAGACAGGCCAAGCTAGAACAGGTAGGTACTACAAATGTGAATACTGGCTCTTGTCAGGATGACTGATGATAAATTCACCAGTTCTCTACCTCTCTTAACAGAAAAATTTCTGACCAATGATCTCCACATATGGCAAAGCCAGCAAGTGAATCAAAGGTTGGTCAATAAATTAATCTTCTTCGGCTTAAGCATTCCACCTGTTAGCCAAGCAAAGATATGAAGAAATAAATCTATAGATATTTGTCTTTTTTCTCTTTATACCTTCCTTCCTTTTTTACCCCTCCTTCATTCCACTAATCTAGTATGTGAATCAATCACCTATGGCTTTGACTAAAGTGCTGTCAGAAGACATATCTATAGCATTCTATATTTTCAAGAAAAGAATATAATATATTTTACATTTTTAAATCATTTCTTCAAGGAGGTGGATTAAACAAGAGATAAGAATCCACCAAAATTAGCTGGCCATTCAAACATACTGAAATATAAAACCAGAGCTATTCATATCTCAATGAATAAAAAATGTCACCTATTTAGGATATGTAGACTAAGAAGTCCATGATAGGAATATTAGCAAAATTTGCATGTGGGCAAAAGAAAGTGCAAAATAAAACTAGGAAATGACAAACAATAAACCCAGGATATGAAATATGACCATATTAGCAGAAAGCAAATAAACAGAAAAGGACTGTGAATTTACAAATGATAAAATAGGACCCAGAATGCCAAGGACAATTAATTTTCTATTTCCAATGGAAACAAAGAGATGAATTATCTCCCAGAGACAAAATATTTTGTTTAGGTAAACTAAGAAATTATTTACCCAAAGAAATATCCTTTTGAATGAAAAAGTTAATCAGAAAATCTTTAATGTAGAGTAGAAGAATTATGTCTTAACATCTCTCTGGTCATTATTCCCTTGAAGAAGTGAGACTATGAGTTGAGACAACCTGGAACCTTGATATAACCAGCCTGATGCTGCCCATGAAGTTCCTCAGTATCACTCAGCAGTGTCCACAAGACTTGCGTCTTCATTTTGTAGCTTCAAAAGTAAGAGCAAGGTCCATGTGCCATAAGTAGACCTGGCGTTGGAACCTAAGACTTTGGAGTTTCCAAACCATTCTCTCAGCAAGAAGGGATATCTACAGGAAAGACTTTGTTTGGTTTGTCTGGTTCATTCCTCTATTCTGAACACTTGGAACAGGTCCTTAACCAGGAAGCACTCAATAAATGTATGTTTAATTTATGTTGAAAGAATAAATTATTTTTCTCTGGGTTCTTTCTGTTGCTCTTCAATGTCCTTTCCTCCTGTTCTGCTCCTGGAAAGTCCCTGATGACAACAGAGAATAGCTGTTTGAGATCCTACACAAAGCAGCCCTCCAAAATTTTAAGACTGCCATTAGGTTGTCCCTCAGCTTCATTGCCTACCTGTTTCTTTTTTTCTTTTCTCTTTTTTTTTTCCTGCTACCTACAAATGTAACACTTGAGAAGCACTTCATATAATATTTAAATGATATTTAACATCCGGAGTGCTTTCATCTTTACAGCTTCTTGAAAATAAAGTTAATTTAATAAGAAGATTGCAGTGAAGGAACATGCACTTATCTAAAGCACCACAACGTGAATAACAAGGATAGAGAAAGTAATTGGACAAGTGTATACCTTCATATGTAAACATTCTTGCTTAAGTGTGCTCTGCAGTCAAAAACATTGTCTAAATGCCAAATGTAACAGGGCAGGCTCAATGAACCATATCCCTTTTATGGTGAAGGATTTCCTTAAACTGAGAGAAAGTAACTGTGTTTGCCATTGAATAAATGTTCACAATAAAGAAAGGAGACAATAATCTGTATTCTAAAAACTAAAAAATATTTTTGTATTGACTCTCAAGGAGTTTTGCTTAGTACATCCTCAAGGTCATGCTATAAGTTTTGGTTAATGTCTTTACTGGAGCTGCCAAGTAAGTGTATTTTAAAGCACATTAAATCGACGTTCTGTTAGGGGGAGGGAAGAAATGGAAGTGAAGGTGTTTTGGCTTCCAAGCATCATTATTCAGGTTGATGACTAAAGCATGAGACAATCTCAGAATATATATATCTCTCTGGGATGAGATCGTATCTCCCAATTCAGGTGGTTGAATTAATTACCCCCCATTACCATAAACCACACGCATTTATGTTTTGAATATTTTACATAACAAGAATCCCTCTAGTTACTTCTTTCTTTCTCTCTCTCTCTCTCTCTCTCTCTTTTTTGGTGTTGTTTTGGGGATGGATTTATTGAAAAGCTGGAAAAAATTTACCCTACATGTAAGCTGGCATATATGGTTCCAAATGTAAGCAACCATTGTCATGAAGTTTATTACATATATAGATATCCTAACAATAATAATACCTACCATTATTTTTGTGTGTGCATTCTCAGTTACTAATAGTTATTGCTATGTCACAAACCACTCCACAACATAGTGGTTTAAAAAAATAACCTTTTTTTTTTCTTTTCATGGGTCTAAATAGACTCTCTAGATTCAGCTGGGAAACCCTATTGATCTAGGCCCAGTTCAGCTGATCTCAGCTGGGCTCAATCATACATCTGGTACATGGTCAAACGATCAGCTGGTGTACGACTAAGCCCCACTCCACAGTGTCTCAGTTCCATATGGGATAACTCCAGGCACATTTTGATGGTAGCAGCTGGAACCCAAAACAGAGAACAGAACATGCTAGGCATTTCAAGGCTTAGATCAGAAATCACATTCCTCAGAATAGTACGCTATGAAACAAAACCAGTCTCAAGAGGTGAAAAATAAATTCTACCTCATGATGGGAAGAATTACAAAGTCACATTGCAAGGGGTATGGGCACAATGAAATATGAAAATTTGGGGCAATTTCTGTATTCAATTTGTCACATGTGCCTATTACGTGAAAGGGGCTGTTGTTTGCACATTACATACTTTAAACACATTACTTAAAATATACTCAAAATAACCCCATGGCATAGAGGAGAGGTAATTAATGCTTAAAGAAGTGAAATAATAATCTTCTAATATCACACATCCAACTTTTACAAAAATTTAGAAAAATCTATTTATATTTTGCAAAGGGCTTTTATATAATCCCTTCTTTTAATTTGGACAAAGGAAGTGGGTAAAGCAGAGTATACTCCACTTTACAGATGGTGCTTAGAAAGGTAGGGTGAATTGGTAAACTTCAGTCTTTTCATCCAGGACCAGTGCTTTTTCCTCATCATCTTGCTACTTCATAATCCCAAAGTAAATGATTTGTAGCATTTCCAAACACCACAGAATCAAAGATCTTCAAAAAGGTCTATAAATATGCCACAATCTCAAAAGTAGCTGGTTTTGCCAAAAGTAATCAAAAAAGGCCACTAGATGTTGCAGAAGTCTTAAAGTTAACCAGGAATCTAGGCCCTTTTTAAAAAACAAATAGGATTATATTCATGTTCACTGGCCCAAATCAAACTTTTCAGGTCACTCTTTTTTCCCCCTCTTCTGTACACACACAAATTACACCAATAAGTTCCCATCTGACTTGGAAAAGTTACTTTACTTCTCACATCCAATTTTCCTCATTCATAAAATGAGGAACTTGAACTATATGGTTTTTCAGAACACTTTTATGTACTATTCTCAAACTGTAGATAATCAAAACCTATGACAATTAAGAAATCAATTCTTACTATTTTTAACAATTTCATTTAAATTGCCACTGAGCTGTACAACTTTGTTTTTGCTTCAATTTTATAATTTATCAAACAATGCTTCAATTTCTGTCACCAAAGAAAAGCAAAGGGTATCTGACTTCCATTTATTATTTTAAGTTATCCATAAAGGCCTGTATATAGTGCAGTGGGGGTGGTTAGAGTCACATATGTAGAACCAAGGACTGATATAAATACACTGACACTTAATAACCTCCCCATCCTTGTCAAACTTGAAATTGTATAACTAACATACAAAATGAAATAAAAATAATCCCCCCAAAATAGAGAAATCCAGAAAATTGGTGTTCTTCTGGATAACTAGCCATGAGAATAACACAGGTAATATGACTGAAAAGAATTGCACTGCCACTAAGATATTTCATGGTTAGTATAACACTTCATTCCAGTCTATCTTATCATTAAGCAACAAGTTAAAAGTAAAATCACATGCTAAATCATACTAGCTAAAGGCATGGGTTTTAGTAAGATTGTTTAAGTCTTGGCTTCATCACTATCTAGGCAATGCCAATTTTCTCATTTATCATATACAGTTGCTAACAATGCCTACAGGATATAGCTGTTTTGAGAATTAAATGAGATAAAGTACACAGTGTAGCAATTGGCATATAAGAAAGACAATAAAAATTGCAAATTATTATGTATGACAATGATAATAAAACTGCAGTTTACAAATTTAAAGGGTTTTCACATAAACTCCCTCATTTGCCTTTTATACACACACACAAATTTCAACTATAGGCAGAGGAATCATCGCATCCTCCCCAGGGTTTCAATGAGGTTAAGATCCTTGCACAAACTCACAAATCTACCAACTGAAATATGAAACAAAGTTTCTGATTCCAGGTCCAGTACTCAGTACCTTTCCTGCTGTACCACACAGCCTCACAATAAAATGTTCTTTCACATTCAATTCACTTGCACAGAGGATTACATACAGGTGAATTGAAATTCTAATTACATTTTTTAAAATGAATATACAGGCATGTCTTACTTTGCTAGAGAACTGAGCAAAGACAATTATAAATCAAATTCCTATGAAGAGAATCATCTTTTCCCATTGCACAGTACTGTAAGAAGAAAATAAGAATACAATTTAACCTAATATCTATTGATAAGTAAAATCAAAATCTAGAATGTTATATTCTTGTAGTGCTTTAACCTCTAAGAGTACCATTTAGATTCAAGTCTCTGGTTATTTACTCTACTATTAATCTTTGCAATCCAATTTGTGCCTAGTTCATAGAAATATCTAACAGCTTTAAATTAAAAATATGATAAATTTAGTTACCTTTCTCTAGCCTTTGCCAACCCTAATGCAATAAAAAAAGATTCAAACTATAAGTCTGCATTTTAACATTGGGTACTGTAAGTGTAAAATATATCATCTATTTTGTATAGAAATAAAAATATTTGTGTGTGTACATATGTACACACACATATTTATTATAACTCATCTGCTATGTAAATGCAATATTCTGGGTATCTAATATGGTCTGAAAATGGAAAAGTATATATATATTACAATTTTTTTAGAAGAGCATTACACTTCATCAGTTTATGAACTTCATACTTCTTTAAGGCATATATTAAAATTGAGGCCTTAAAAATCTTTTTTCTTTATTAAAGAGCAATCAGTGTTGAATCATAATCTTGTGATTGTTACCACAAGCAACAGATTAAAAAGTCATCAGACAGATGGCCAATTTAACTACAATAAAGTGTGCAAACTATATGATTATAATAATTAAACATATTTTAATTGCTAGTAATGACTGTAAATTATTTTAAAAGCTAATTATAACAAAATTTGAGTAAACTGACTTGTTTGTACCCATTTCTATTTGATGTCTTGGCAATAAAATGGATTCTAAAACATATTTATATGGTTCAAAAAAAGCTAACATGTTTAAAAAATAAAATAAGGAAGCTTAATGTAATATTATTTATTTATTTATTCTCAATGCTTTTCTGAAAATAACTTTTTTCCTAGTTCATATAATTAAAATAAGTAGGAGTATTGCTAGATAAATTATGCCAACATAGTAACTACTCAGGATTATGCTAATCTCAAACAATTCAAACACAAAAATAAAACCAAGACCAGTGGAGAACAACTAACAAGTACACTATAACCTGAAAGTTGTGTTTTTTTATTCAAAAAATAATTGTATTTGCCTTTGTTCAAAATTTCCATATTCATTATGAAAAATATAGTAATTTTAGAATTACTAGCAGCTTTTCAAGCATTCCAAAATATATGCCAATTAATTGTCATGGCATTGCCTCCAACTTAATATTCAATTTCTTAAATAGATACAGTAATTAAGTTATTCCTATTGCTAGTCATAGAGATTTATTCATCTTGGCTGGACAAATAGACTAAATGACGATCAGGTAAACACCAAAGACAAAGTTTTATAAGGTCTTTACAAAGGACGCTAGCTAATATTTATTTATTTTTTATTTCAGCATATTATGGAGGTACAAAAGTTTAGGTTACGTATATTGTCCATGCTCCCCCCACCCCGAATCAGAGCTTCAAGCGTGTCCATCCCCTAGATGGTGCACATCACACTCATTATGTATGTATAAACCCATCCCCCTCCCCCACATCTGCCTGACACCCGATTAATGTTATTCCTAAATGTCCTCGTAGGTGATGATCAGTGAAACCAATTTGATGGTGAGTACATATGGTGCTTATTTTCCATTCTTGGGATACTTCACTTAGTAGAATGGGTTCTAGCTCTATCCAAGAAAATACAAGAGGTACTATATCACCATTGTTTCTTATAGCTGAGCAGTACTCCATGGTGTACATATTCCACATTTTATTAATCCACTCATGTATTGATGGGCACTTGTGTTGTTTCTACATCTTTGCAATTGTGAATTGTGCTGCTATAAACATTGGGGTGCAGATGTCCTTTTTATAGAATGTCCTTTGTTCTTTTGGGTAGATGCCCAATAATGGGATTGCTGGATCGAATGGTAGGTCTACTTGTATCTGTTTAAGGTATCTCCATATTGCTTTCCACAGAGGTTGCACTAGTTTGCAGTCCCACCAGCAGTGTATGAGTGTTCCTATCTCTCTGCATCTACACCAACATTTATTGTTTTGGGACTTTTTGGTAAAGGCCATTCTCACTGGAGATAAGTGCTATCTCATTGTGGTTTTGACTTGCATTTCCCTGATTATTAAACATGAAACACACAACCTCCCTGGACTCAACCAGGAAGAAATAGAATTCCTGAACAGACCAATATCAAGAACTGAAACTGAAACAGCAATAAAAAACCTTCCCAACAGGAAAATCCCAAGACCAGACAGTTTCACACCCAAATTTTACCACAGTTACAAAGAAGAACTGGTGCCTATCCTACAAAAGTTATTCCACAACATCGAGAAGGACGGAATCCTCCCCAACACAATTTATGACACCAACATAACCATGATACCAAAACCAGGAAAGGACGAAATAAAAAAGGAAAACTAGGGACTAATACCCCTTATGAATATAGATGCAAAAATTCTCGATAAAATCCTAGAAAATCGAATCCAGGTGCTAATCAGTAAAAAAAATCTATCATGACCAAGTGGGCTTCATCCCAGAGATGCAGGGAAGGTTCAACATATGCAAATCTATAAATGTAATTCACCACATAAATAGAAGCAAAAAAAAAAACACCATATGATCCTCTCAATAGATGCAGAAAAAGCATTTGACAAAATTCAACGACCTTTTATGATAAGAATGCTTAACAAAATAGGGATGGATGGGGCCTACCTAAAAATGATACAAGCCATATATGACAAACCCACAGCCAACATCATACTAAATGGGGAAAAATTGAAAGCATTTCCACTTAGAACTGGAAACCAGACAAGGTTGCCCACTCTCTCCCCACTGCTATTCAACATAGTCCTGGAAGTCCTTGCAAGAGCAATCAGGCAAGAGAGCAGAATCAAGGGTGTCTAAATGGGGACAGAAGAGATCAAACTCTCATTCTTTGCTTATGATATGATATTATATCTAGAAAACCCCAAAGATTCATACAAGAGACTCCTCAAATTGATCAATGAATTCAGTAAAGTCTCAGGATACAAAATCAATATATACAAATCAGAGGCATTCATGTATGCCAATCACAGTCAAACTGAGAACCAAATCAAAGACTCAATGCCCTTCACAATAGCAACAAAGAAAATAAATTACCTAGGAATATATTTAACTGAATATATTTAACTCTACAGGGAGAACTATGAAACACTGAGGAAAGAGATAGCAGAGAACGTAAACAGGTGGAAAACCATACCATGCTTGTGGATCGGAAGAATCAACATTGTTAAAATGTCTACACTACCCAAAGTGATCTACAGATTCAATGCAATCCCTATTAAATTACCAACATCATTTTTTACAGATGTAGAAAAAATAATTTTACGCTTTGTATGGAACCAGAAAAGACCCTGTTTAGCAAAAGCAATTTTACGCAATAAGAACAAAATGGGAGGTATTAATTTACCAGACTTCAAACTATACTACAAGCCTATAATAACTAAAACAGCATGGTACTGGCACTAGAACAGAGACATAGACCAAAGGAACAGAATTGAGAACCCAGATATAAAACCATCCTAACATAGCCATCTAATCTTTGACAAAGCAGAGAAAAACATACTCTGGGGAAAAGATTCCTTATTCAATAAATGATGTTGGGAAAACTGGATAGCCACATGTAGAAGACTGAAACAGGACCCACACCTTTCACCTCACACAAAAGTCAAATCACAGTCGATAACAAACTTAAACCTTAGGTGTGAAACTATTAGAATTCTAGAAGAAAATGTGGAAAAGACCCTTATAGACATTGGCCTAAGCAAAGAATTTATGAAGAGGACCCCAAAGGCAATCACAGCAACAACAAAAATAAATGGGTCCTGATTAAATTAAAAAGCTTCTGCACAGCCAAAGAAACAGTCATGAGAACAGACAGACAATCTATAGAATGGGAAAAATTTTTCACATGCTACACATCCGATAAAGGACTGATAGCTAGAATCTATTTAGAACTCAGGAAAATCAGCAAGAAAAAATCAAACAACCCTATCAAAAAGTGGGCAAAAGACATGAATAGAAATTTTTCAAAAGAAGACAGAATTATGGCCAACAAACATATGAAAAATGCTAATATTTATTGAATGCCAATTTTGAACAATGTGATAATCACAAAGAATGATTCTAAATGACTGTAAACAGTGAATACATAAAAATCCATTAGTCCATGGGGAGAGAAGGAGATACGATACATTTGCCACCATTGCAGACATTCAAATCCCACTGGCCAACGTTCAGAAAATCAGTGAGAAAGTAGTCAAAGCACTTGATATAATTTAAGCAAGACCCTCAATACACAAGTAGAAATAAGATATACAAAATTAATGTATTAATATTTAAAATAAGTCTATTCAGTATGTTAGATGCATTAAAGTACATCATTGATATGACTTTGGTATATAAGAGAAAAAGTCAAAAGCCAGCTGTGCAGCTTAAGAATTTTTAACATTATTCATCAGGCTTGACTACATTTCATTTTCAAATAGGTTATTGATACATAGAAAATTGAGCTATATTTTCAAATTTTCTCATTCCATTTCAGTCATAATATACATAGCGAAGTTTTTACTATGACAGGTTTGGGGGTTCTTGTTGTTTTGGTGGCAATGATTTTAAGTAGCAATTCTTGCTCACTTTCAACATAGTTTTCTTGATCTGTGTGCTAATTATCATTATTACTCTCATTGTTTTCCATCTGGCAGCTCATTTTCAGGGTCTCAAACTGCTTGAACTTGTGATAACACAAAGAAAACATTCTGCAGATGCTTCACTGTCTAGTTTCTCTATGTTGTTAATAACATGGTCAAGATAGCACAACCCAGAAATCAGTAAGATAAAACTATTGTAATGCATATTCCACTAATGATGATTTTAACATTTTTAAATCAACTACTGAGTGTCAGGCACTAGGTTCCAGGAATATAAAGATGAATAAGATTAAATGTTAGTAGTTAATAATGTTGAGTTACAATTACTTCATAAATTTTTTTTCTTATGAATACCATTACATCTGTTTTGTGTAGATTTTTCCACAATTTCTTACTACTGAGTTCATCTTTAAATTCAGGATTATGTAACTATCTCCAGCTAACTTGATTTTCCCATTAAAGTAGAAGGAACATAAAATACTCTATGGTGTCTGTTAGGTAGGGGATTTATCACCTAATCTAATTATCAATGCCCTATCTGTGATAAAGTTACCTGTACTCTCCAACCTCTTTCCAATTGCAAGATCAATTTTATAAATTGCACTACCAGCATTTATATCAGGGTTGTTAATGTATTCATATTATAAATTCTGCTACAGGGTTTCAGTTTAACAACTTGAATTAGATACCCATATTATATTTGCATCCAGTTAATGAATATCTGGTTGTAAAACTGGTTCTACAGTTCCTAAAAATCCTATCAACCTGCAAATCAATATGAAAGAAAATTTGAAGATAGCTTGTAAGATATATTTTTTTATTTTTTATAAAATTATACTGCAAAAATAAGTTTTTTGAAAGGATAAAAATACATTTGTATTCTTCACATTCTTTATTAAATAATCTCTAGTATTAAAACAGAGATTGGTTTCTACAGAAGTTAAGATAGGTCCCAAAATGTATTAATAGTAGAAATAATATAGAAAAATAACTACTCTCTTCATACATAAAGAAAATAAATTTTTCTAATGAAATATTATTAACATATTTTCTCAAATTGCTAGGAAAAAAACAACTTTCTGGTGATATAACATTTCATAAATGCCTTTGCTCTGAACACTAGTAACTACATATTGTTAATTTGTCTCAGTTCAGCTAAACAGAGGTAAAATATTTTCATTTGATGCCAAAAGAGCTGCAATAACATCACCCAGACATAAATATCATTAATATTTTACTATATAAACTTCTAGTCTTTCTTTAATATCATGACAAGGTTATTAAATAAAATGTGTAGCTATATATATATATGCATCTATATACCAGTTTATTGAATGGCTAGATTCAGTTGAGTGCAAAGCAGGAAACAACTTTGTTCTCTGTCTTCATTGCCTTTCAAATCTTCTCTATTCCATCTCTCTTTCCGGTCCTTGGGAAATAACTTAGGCCAATGCCAAGATTTCTTATCCCTTTGAGGTATTAAAAACAAATCTAATTTTCATATCCAAAACCTTATTTTATAATTCAACTTAAAGGTGCTTCTCAGGGGTATCCTGGGTTTGGAAACCTGCATAGGGCTAGGGAATAGGGAATAGAGTTGAGGTGAAGGAGCCACATCTGTACTACTTTCTCTGCCTCATTCTTCCACTCTTCCTCAGTCACTCATTGTGTTGTCTCTGGCCTCTCTCAAGTTAGAAAGATGGGCAAGTGAGCAAAAAGGAAACGATTGCAAAGATTACATTCAATAATGACACAGCAGATGCCCCAAGTGTTGACTCTTTCAAGAAGAGCTTCTGTAGAAACTATGAGGTCCCCTTTCCTCCACAACCCCCCACCATCCTGAGTTTGCTGACAACCTTTCCCTGCAATTCTAAGTTATGGGCAATGCACCCACAGTGGCTGTTTATGCACCACCAACCCATATTGCCATAGACTCCTATTGTGGGGTCATCTTACCCTGGCACTGACTTCTGACTAGTCTTATGTATCTAATGCCCTCTATAGTCCACCAGACCAGGACCTGCTCCCCATCATCAGTGGAGTAAGCGTAGCCTACCTTCAATGCAGATTTTTCTCTTTGCTCTGCTATCTCAAACAGATTCAGCCAGACTTTGACCTTTGACTTTTTTATGAAAAGATGTGGCAATAGTCTCTATAATCTCCAAAATCCAAGAAATGCAAGATTTTCCCAACACTTACTACTTCCACCACACCTAGTCTGCTCTGGTCAGAAGGTGGTAAGAGGTCTCTGAGTAGTTTTGCATAGAAGGAATTAGTATGTAGGCGTACCCTCTGAAAATCCACCTTCAAATCTCTCCTGAGCAATCCTGTGTGTCATTTACTGAGATTCTTCCATGGTAACATCTTGAAAAATTATAGTACAACACCACTACCAGGATACTGACATTGAAACAAGCTACTTATCATATTCAAATTTCCCCAGTCTAACTTGTACTCATTTGTGATTATATGTATATTTAGTTCTATAAACTTTTACATCATAAGTATGTTCATGTCTCTACCACCACAGTCCACATATAGAACAGCTCCAACACATCAGGTCTTGTGTTGCCTTTTTATAACCCTACCCATCCCTACCCCCAAACTTTGTCAAACACTAATCTGTTTTCCATTTCTATAATTTAGTCATTTCAAAAATATTACATACATGGAACCATACAGTATATAGCCTTTTGGGATTGGCTGTTTTTATTCAACATAATTCTTTAGAGATTCATATTATAAATTGTTACATATATCTATAGGTCATTCCCTTTTTATTTTTATTTATTTTTTTTTTGAGAGAGGGTCTCACTCTGCTGCACAGGCTTGAGTGTAGTGGAGTCATCATAGCTCACTGCAGCCTCAAACTCCTAGGCTCAAGTAATCCTCCTACCTCCGCCTCCTAACTAGCTAGGACTACAGGCACATGTTACCATGTTGGCTAATTTTTGTATTTTTATAGAGACAGGGTCTCACTATGTTGCTCAGGCTGGTCTTGAACTCCTGGCCTCAAGTGATCCTTCCACCTCAGTCTCCCAAAGTGTTAGGATTACAGGTGTGACCTACTCCACCCAGCCAGTCATTCATTTTTATTGCTTAGTATGGATATGGTGTGTACACCACAGTATGTTTAACCAGTCACCACCATTATAGAACACTGATTATTTCCCAGATTTTGGTTATCATGAAGAAATCTTCTATAAACACCGGTATACCATTTGTTTGTGCATAAACATACTTTCATTTCTCTGTGATAAATGACCAAGAATGCAATTTCTATGCCATATATTAAGGATATGTTTAGCTTTATAAGAAACTGCCAAATTGTTTTCCAGAGTGGCTGTACTATTTACACCCCCACCAGCAAGGTATGAATGATCCAGTTTCTCTGTAACCTTGCCAGCATCTTCTGTTATTTTACACATTCTTCTAGGTGTGTACCAATATCTCATTGTGTTTTTAATTTGCATTTCCCTAATGGCTAATGACATTGAACATTGTTTTCATGTGTCTTTTTGCTATCTTTACACACTCTGGTGGAATGCGTTTGTCTCACTTACCCTTTTTCTAAGTTGATTTTTTTTAACTCTGGTTTTGAGAGTTCTTTATATATTCTAGATACTAGTCTTTTGTCAGATATATGGCTTGTAAATATTTTCTCCCAATCTGTAACTTGTTTTTTCATCTTCATCATATGGGCTTTTATAGATTTTAGTTTTAATGAGGTACAATTTACCAAATTTTTCTTTTTTATAGATTTTACTTTCAGTATCAAGTCTAAGAACTCTTTGCCAGGCACTAAATCTGAAGATTTTCTCCTGTGTTTTTCTCTAAAAGTCAGCTATCCTGTTTGAGTTAATTTTAGTGTAAGGTGTTAGGTTTAGTTGAGGTTCACATTTTGGCTATGGATGTCCAATTGCTCCAGCACATATATAATTTTGACCACATTATTAAGAGTTTTTGTTTATTGGGTGCTCACATTTGGATATACCCAAAGAAAAGTGAATTTATTTCAAGGTCTATGCCTACACTAAGGAAACTATTACCAAAGCAGCCCTAACTATGGCAATTACATCAGGCTCAAATAACTTAGAAGGTTAAAAGAAAACAAATGAACCAAAAGTTTCCCTATTAAAACAAAACAGCCTAGAAAAATAAAAGCATAATTTTTAATTAGTAATTTTTAAATTTTTTCAGGCTGGATGTGGTGGCTCATGCCTGTAATCCTAGCACTCTGGGAGGCTGAGGCGGGCAGATAGTTTGAGCTCAGGAGTTCAAGACCAGCCTGAGCAAGGGGGAGACCCCGTCTCTACTAAAAATAGAAAGAAATTAGCCAAACAACTAAAAATATATAGAAAAAAATTAGCCTGGCATGGTGGCACATGCCTGTAGTCCCAGCTACTCGGGAGGCTGAGGCAATAGGATTGCTTGAGCCCAGGAGTTTGAGGTTGCTGTGAGCTAGGCTGATGCCATGGCATTCTAGCCCGGGCAACAGAGTGAGACTCTGTCTCAAAAAAAAAATAAAAAAATAAAAAACAAAATAAATAAATAAATTAACACTTTTTCAATAAATTTTATTGTATATATTTGAGATTTACAACATGATGTTATGGGATACATACAGATACTAAACTGTTTACTACAGTGAAGCAAATTAACGTATCTATTATCCCACAGTTACTTTTTTATGACAAGAGGAGCTAAAATTTACTTATTTAATAAAAATCCCAAATACAATACAATTTTATTAACTATAGTACTCATGTTGCATATTTGATCTCTAGATTTGTTCATCCTATATATCTACTACTTTGTATTATTTGACCTACTCCCTATTTTCTCCTTACCTCCTCCCCAATCCCTGGTAACCACTGTTTTATTGAATTCTTCTTTATATTTGAATTTGACTTTTTTTTTTATTCCACATATGTAACATCATGCAATATTTTTCTTTCTGAGTCTGGCTTATTTCACTTAATATAATGTCCTCCAGGTCCATCCGTGTTGTGGCAAATGGTAGGATGCTCTTTTTTAAGGCTAATTGTCTGTGTGTGTGTGTGTGGGGGGGTGGGTGTAAGAGAGAGATAGAGAGAGAGAGAGAGAGAGAGAGAGAGGGCACATATTCTTTATTCATTCAACCATCAGTGGACACTTAGGTTGTTTCCGTATCTTGACTATTGTGAATAATGCTACAATAAACATGGGAATGCAGATACCTTTATAAGATGGTGATTTCATCACCTTTAGGTATATACCCAGAAGAGTGATTGCTGGGTAATATAGTAGTTCTATGTTTAATTTGTTTAGGAACCTCCATACTGTTTTCATAATGGCTGTACCAATTTACATTCTCACCAAAAGTGTACTAGGGTTTCCTTTTCTCCACAACTAAATAGTAATCATTAATCTTTGCTTAATAACTAAAAAGGGAAACTAAGATTAAAGTCAAGATGGACAGATTTATAAATCTCATATTGAATCTCATTTGCTCATATTGAATTTTGATCACTATCAAAACAGCTAAATCTAGAACAAAAGACATTCTATAAAAAAGACATCTGCACTCGAATGTTTATAGTGCACAATTCACAATTGAAAAGATGTGGAAACAACCCAAGTGCCCATCAATACATGAGTGGATTAATAAAATGTGGAATATGTATACCATGGAGTACTATTCAGCTATAAGAAAATGTTGGGAAATAGGCTAAGAGACGTGAAAAATTTCAGGGGGTTCGCAGGGCTTTGCCTTGAAGGAATCTGTGGACATGTTAGTTCACAGAAGAGAAGCTGCTTCCAACAAGGAGGGCATTGTTGGAGGAAGTTTGCAAAGCAATGTTTCTTCTTTGCTACCGGCCATCGCCTTGAGCTTTTTTTCAAGGCAGAAGCTCAGTTTGGGTCCTTGGCAGAGAAGCTGATTAAAATGCCTGCCCAGCAGATAACGTGCAGCTGGAACTATCCTAGACTTCAAGGCTATTTCTGCTTCACTCCTGACTACATGTCCCTGTGTTTAGAAGAAGTAGATTAGAGTAGTACATGGACTCAGTGTTCTCATTTTATATATTTTATCTTTAATTTGTATGCTCAGCTAGGTCTGTTTCTAACTTAGAGTTTAACATGCTTATCTTAGAAAAATTGTGTAACCGTCTATTCTTGTAGACAGAATTAGGTAAGGTTCCCCTGGAAACCTCAAAAAATGAACTGTACACATAATTCTCTAACACAAGACAATTATTTGCTGTAACAATAAATACTGATGCGAGACTTCACTGGTGGCCTCACAGTTCATGGGAATGCTGGAGAGGACCCCTAACTCCCCCATCATTTAAGCACTTTGTCTCTGTCTCAAGCATTTCTCCATCTATATTATTTCTTTCTTTATTTCCTATTATTTCCAAATCCTTTGCAATGATCCTGTCTTGGGACCTGTTTTGCTGGAAGAGTAGCTAACTCCCAGCAAGAAACAATGGTGATACAGCACCTCTTGTATTTTCCTGGATAGAGCTCAAACCCATTCTACTAAGTGAAGTATTTCACGAATGGAAAAATAAGCACCACATGTACTCACCATCAAAATGGTTTCACTAATCAACACCTAAGTGCACATATAGGAATAACATTCATCAGGTGTTGGGTAGATGGGAGGGGGGAGGAGGGGATGGGTATATACATACATGAGTGCAATGAACACTGGGGGATGGACATGCCTGAAGCTCTGACTGGGGGTAGGGGGCAAGGGCAATATACATAACCTAAACATTTGTACCCCCATAATATGCTGAAATAAAAAAAACAGCTAAATCAGATCTGGACATTCTTTATTATACTAAATATACAAAGTTCATTCACAGATGTCAGATACTCAAGAGAACATCAATTGTTTTATAGCTTTCTGTTATAAAAACATTAATTGATCATTTTCTGATGTCACAGATATCATAACTCAACAGGAATTTATACTCAAGTTAAGCACTAATGCCTTAAGACATCATTAAATATAATAAGTTAACTTCTCTCCCCTGCAAATAGCATGGTACTATTTATCCACTATTCTTGGAAGAACTTGGAAAATAAAATCACACAAATCATTTCTATGTGCTGTGGTTTAGATGAGAAAACACAGTTAAGACAGATTGAAGGAAAATGTTTAATACTTTGTACCTTTTGGACATACCATGGTTCAATCTCTTTTCTTTAATGGTTCTAAGAAAAAGAGTGTCTTTGGGTTATCATATTATATTGACATGCTGGAACTTGCAGAGCATCTTGTGACTAACTTCTTCCAGTTAAGAAATGTCTGGCATTCACTTACATAAGCTTCCTCTCCACATAATTTCCAATTTTCATAAAAGACCTGGTTTCCACTATTCTTCTCTAGTTCCTACAATATACTTAATTTGACTAATAAGCAACTTCTTTACTTTTATATTTATTGTGTATAAGGAGGTGTCCACAATATAATAAGATATTTTAATTTATCACAATCTAAAGAAATGTTCTTATTATCTCTTCATAGTATCACCATCTTATTGAAAAATTATATTTAACATATACAACTTGAGGCTTTTTAAAGGTACAAGGAGATGCTAAAAATAAAAAAATCATAGTTTCTTTTATCACTTTGCAAAATGGTTAGTGTGATGGAAGAGTCTCCTAAATGTCACCATTTATTGAGAGATGATCTTTCATAGGTGCTAAGTAAAGACTGAACACTCTTAAGTGTGTTAGGACTTAAACATGCAAAAGAAATCTATATCTTTGCCTTAAAGAAGCCTATGGTCTAATTTGAGATAAAAGATTAACCCAAATTAACTAACTGAAAAGCAATACAAAGGCTGTAAAAGTATATACAGGTAACTGAGGTCTAAGGCATAGTATACCGAAAATTTTCTATTTGGCACAAAATAAATGCCTTGTATTCTGGAATGGAGAAGAGAAGACTTTGAAAGATGTCATAAATAATGGAAAATATTTGAGGGTTTGTCTGGTATCATAGTGCATCCTTCCTCATACTTTCTCATTATGATCCCAGGTTGAGTAAAGCATTCTTCTACTCACTACCACGAGCTGTAGGGTATACCCAGTTGCAACTGGTAATACAAATACCTTCCTTTTTTTCTTTTCTTTTTTCTGCCTCAAGTCCATTTAACCTCACTTAAGCTGCTTCTATAAATGTGCTCAGAAACTTAGGCAGTGGACTCAAGTGATAGAATTTTATAAGGCCACCAGATGATGGCAGTGTCAAGTTCTGACATTAAATCATATGTATGTAATAATAGTCACACTCTGCAAGCATTACAAAGAAACATCATCTAGTGCTCAGAGATGGATAACTTAAGTACCTAACATACTTTGGAAGACAATAACTTACAACTGTATTTAATACATACTGTAACTCAGCCTGGTCTAAAGTTTGAAAATGTTCCTTTCGTAATCTACTCAAAATCTTGTACTGCTCAAGCTCACCAAGTATTAATTAGATTTTACCCAAAGATAAGGGGTTGGTTCAAAAATATTAAAAAATATTTTTGTATAATATATATTTAAGTATTTGAAGTGGTCTTCCTAAAGCTGCTTTAAGGTTTGAGGTAAGGTGATGGTAGAGGGATTTATAGTACCTCAACAATTTCCTCCCCCCCCAAAAAAAATGCTCCGCCTGGTTCCCAATTTTTGATCATTAACTTAGCTTAGATCTTTAAAATATAATTATACTTGTCACATGAAGGATTGTGAATCAGAAGACAGAGATGAAATGATAATGATAATCATAGTAGGTGACATATTTTCAAAGTTATAATGGTACTTATACACTAGAATGGTTACTTATTTGAGGTGAGTTTGCTAACTAAAATGATTTAGTTTTCCAATTGAGGGCAACCTAATGCAGCTTTTCTTTTCATGGATTCATTAAGTTTAAACTTTTATAGTGAACATTGGCTAAGGTTAATAATGTATAATAGGCATTATGCTTTTGTAGAATTTCACTGTATTTCCCTTCACAAACCTCAGAGTGTTTCACATTACTTATAACATAATCAATCAGTCTAAAAGATTGATTCACTAACTGTATGAGCCAGAGCAATCTTTTGGAATAAATGTGCAGTGACTGACAGCAACAATTTTGGTATGGGTACTATGAAAATGCCAAAATAAATAATTTGCTTAAGTATCTTGAGTAATTTCACCTAGTAGCACTTGCAGAAACACCAAATAACATCAATGAGTAGTGAGTGAATTTAACCATTTATGCATAGCGCCGTATTGATTTTAACAAAGAAAAGGTAATAATTTGCCAGTACTTCCCATAAATCATGTTGTAATTGTTCAAAGAGGCCATCACTCCACAGTTGTAGGCAAATGTATTTTTAATTCAATTTATAAATGGCTTTAAATGGCATAAATTATGCTATAATAATCCTCTTGAAGAAAAGTCTTATAACAGGACATTACAATTAGACATTTTCTGCATTGATTTCAGTTTTCAGTTAAGATTCAAAATCCAAGAACCAAATACTTGACAATTCCCTCCATATTTTTAATCAAAGTTCTAGGTCATCTATGCAGAACTTGCTCAAGAGGCTCTCAAAAACCAGTTTTGTGAGCCAGCATCCCCTGAAGTGGTCAAAAAGGTTGGACCAGGTAGAGAAATTATTGGGGTGGGGGATTGTTGAAGTGCTATAAATCCCTCTACTATTACCTCACCTCAAACCTTGAAGAAACTTTAGGAAACCACTTTGAAAGCTTGAATGTATATACACTGATGCCTGAGGACACAACAGTTAATGTTTCATATGCATTTTAGAAATCCCTGTCCTAAAACCATTGTTTTAGTGGCGTTCCAGAGCATTATTAGAGCATAGTTTATTTCATTCAGTATTTTTTAAGCCATTAATAAATTGAATAAAAAGTAATAGGCTGTGTTTCTGAACTAGCAGAGCAGAGAGAGGCACTGGCTATATTTTCCCTGGGAGATTCAAGTGTCTGTAAATGTTTTCCATAGACCAGAGGGGGCAACTATGAAGAAAGAGCTTGCTGAAAGACATTTCAAATCCTGTACAAGAAGTATGCATAAAGGAATGGAATAATCCCAACAGAAGGGATAGATTTCCAGATTTCCAGGAACTAAGGGAGAAATATTATGCATATAGACAGAAGAAAATGCATTTCCTGTATCATAGAAAATGGAGCTGAATAGTCCCTCTAGGCAGCAGTCCCCAACCTTTTTGGCATCAGGGATAGGTTTCATGGAAGACAATTTTTCTACAGAAGGAGGGTGGGGAGCAGTGGAGCTCTGCAGCCCGGTCCGTGGCCTGGGGGTTGGGGACCACAGACCATAGGAACCTCTGAGAAACACACAAATATTTCTGTCTCAATATGTTACTTTATGCTGTGGTAACAAACAGCCCCTTAATTTTAATGGCTTAAAACCATGAAGATTAATTTCTTGCTCATGCAACATGGTTGTTATCCGTCAGTGGAGGGCAGAGTTTGGCTGTCTCATTGAAGTTGCAGTAATTCATGCTGAAAAACATTCATCATCTCTAAACTTGTAGACTGCAGTGTCCAAAGGAAAAGAAAGATCTCTGGATACTTCCAGACCAGTTCAGCCTACTGGTGACATTTGTCACTTCTGCTCACCATTCATTGGGCAGACCTGGTTACATGGCCTCTCCCAACCAGAGAAAGCCAGGACGTTCAATCTTGTTACACATCCAGGAGGCACACAGTCATAAATTTTTGTTAGCTTTCACATCTACTGTACCTAAGGTAAAACAACCACCCTAAGGTAAAACAAACAGTCACTAATAAAGAAAGAGAGAGAATCCACCAAACGTGCAGAGGAAGTTTATCCCAGGTTATATGATGTCAATCAAGTCAGACTTCATCTTTACCTCTCCTACCTTTCTGAGGCTTAACCATGGAGGAGCCAGGGCCAACCTCCTTGAACAGGACAGAAAGCATGAAAGTCAATTGAGGGAAACACAGAAGAGACTGACCAACTCCTCTTTTCCCTAATACAAGTGGCCAGCATAAAGCCACTAGAAGTAAAGGGAAAATTTTCAAAATTAAATGAATTTAGGCCTTACTTGTGATATGAATGGGATATAAAAGAAATGACACTACTCACATTACAGGATTAGAAGCGATTGCAGACCATTTCATTTTCTAATAGTAAATAATGATTCCTGTGCACTATCAGACATTCTATTCATAAGCAAGAAAATATTTAGCCCCATACAGCAGATTTAAATGAAGAGTTGTGAAGGCAAAGTAAAAAAAAAATCAGTTTGCTTAAATAAAAACACACAAATGAAAAAAAAGTTTGTGCTAGATGAAAGAAGTTTCAGTGAATGGTAACATCAGAAAATATTTCATATAACCACAAATATTTCATATAACCAAGAGACTCTCAGAAGCATTATGACAAAAAGGCATTACAGAAATAGGAAAGAAGTTTAGAAATCAGGCTAGACTAGCCTGGACTTTTCCCCAGACACATGAAACCAAAGTTAAAGATAAAAATGCTGTGAGAATGTGACTTAAGTCAAAAACACCTAGGAAAGTGCTCCATCACAAGAAACGAATGGCAGAAAATCTGATTAGACTCTGTAACATTGGCCAAATAGGAATGCTGGGCAGAGACGAAAAACATAATTTATTTGCAACAAACTAGATTTAGGCATAGAGCAATAACCCTTCATAGTATCAGAACACATTAAAAGGAGAGAAGCAAACTACCATTAAATCAGTAACTATTTGATTTTTGAATTTTTCTCTGTCAATGATACACAAAATATCAATGAAGAAAATAGAATGTAAGTGCTAAAGAGGTCAAATATTATTTTTATTCAAAATAAAAAAGTAAAATACTAATTGTTTTACGTAAATTGGCTATAATTTGAAGAGAGGGTAAAAATTAGTTCTTATTCAGAAACAAAGAGGTCCTCAAAAATCTTCAATCCAGATCTAAATAACTACAAGAAAATTACCAACTGAGCCATCTATAACCAGGTCTTTCAACTACAGTAGTATGATTTTTTTTTATCTTTGTTTCATAAGCTATGAAATCAAATTCACATTATATGAAAATTTTAGGATATTACATTACAAAAAGGCAGTGAACATCTAACAGAAAGAAACAAATTACAAGTTCATTGTTTCATTGGTTCATTGGTTTTTGCTTTTCTATACAAACACCCCATTTTGTTTAGAAAAATGATTCATTTTATCACACTAAGAAAATTTTATCAGTGGCTTTTAATTATATACTTAATACAGGAATGACTTAATTTATATAGGCACTGAGTATACAAGTTTATTTCATATCTATGATCTATCCTATCATCATAAAGTCCATGTAAGGTATCTAGAATAAAAAGTGTTATTGCCTCTATTTTACACATTAGGAAACTAACACTTCAAGAGATTAAGAGATTATCCAAGGTCCAGTGACTAGCAATCAATGGCAGAGTCAGGATATGAAACCACATTTTTAAACTTTTAATCATTGCAAATTACTTCCTTTATCAATTGGAAATAACATTACTATGGTTTTGGATACAATTTTAAACTATCTAAATGTTCTAAAACTCACATTTTAATACATTCCAAAATAGTACTAAAAACTATGTTTAGAGTTATTTTTTAAATGGTGATAAGATATAATTTTCACCCTCCTGGACCATATGGTTTGGAAAGATATACAGGTCAATGAACAAAAATAATAATATATTAAATAATACATATAAAAACAGAAGCTTATAAAAGTAGAGAGATCTCTACTTTTTTGTCTACATCTTCTGGAATGGTTTATTGAGAATATGAGAGTCATCTAGTCTTTAAAGGATGAATATAGGAGGTTGCCCAGATGATCTGGAAAAGGCTACTTCAGTTGTAGGAATACCAATATGCAAAGATATGAAGATATATTAAAAAATGGAGTGGTTATATTAATAAGTACTAGATTATTTTACTTTTAAATACTGTTTCCAATTTCTAAAAATTGAATATGAATTATTAATTAAATTCATTAGCACTTTATTCTTATAAAGCAGTTCCTACATTTGATATATCTGTATTCTTTATTATCCCACAAGGAGAGCTAAATGAAAAGTTGGATAATTATCCCCCCAAAAATGCAAATAATTTTCATAGTTTTTTACTATTACTACTGACAAAATTTTTGATTATCATCCATATGCTAAGGCTGTAATTTGGATTAGTAATCTTTATTGCATCAAATTCCACACCCTCTCTTAAACTTTACTCTAACACAATCATTAAACCTTCCTTTTTGAGCCAGCTAGTAATACATTTAGCTTTTATCTCCTAATCTCTCAATAAAATTCACCGTAGGTGCTACTACGGATTGATAAAAAAGACTAGAAACTCCAGGTCCAAAGGAACAGTCATCAAATCTACCTTAGCTGTCACCCGGACCTATTTTGGTAGGCTATGTGAACACCTATAAATAACATGCAACCTGACTTCAAATTATACCACAAGGCTTTAGTAACCAAAACAGCATAGTACTGGTGTAAAGGTAGAGACATAGACCAATGGAACAGAATAGAGAACCAAGAAATAAAACCATATAGCTACGGCCAACAGATTTTCAACAAAGCAGACAAAAACATACACTGGGGAAAGGACACCCTATTCAATAAATGGTGCTAGGATAACTGGATAGCCACAGCAGAAGAATGATGCAGGATCCCATATACAAAAATTAACTCAAGATGGATTAAAGACTTAAATGTAAGGCCTGAAACCACAAAAAATCTAGAAAAAAAAATATAGGAAAAATTCTTCTAGACATTGGTTTAGACAAAGAATTTATAAGTAAGTCACCAAAAACAAATATAGCAACAACAAAAACAAATAAATAGGACTTAATTTTAATTAAAATGAAAAGTTTCTGCACAGCAAAGAATCAACAAAGTAAACAGACAAGCTACAGAATGGGAGGAAAATATTCGCGAAGTATACATTCAACAAAAGACTGATATCAAGAATTGACAAAGTACTCAAACAAACAAGCTAGAATAAAACAAATTACCCCACCAAAACATGAACAGACTCTTCTCAAAAGAAGATAGACAAATGGCAAAAAAAATATGAAAAAATGCTCAACATGACTAATTATCAGGGAAATGCAAATTAAAACCACAATGAAATACCATCTTATCCCTGTCAGAATCACCATTATCAAAAAGTAAAAAAACAACAGATGTTGGTGCAGTTGTGTTAAAAAGGGAACACTTACACACTGTTGGTGGTTATGTAAACCTATACAACTGCTATGGAAAACAGTAGGGAGATTCTTCAAAGAACTAAAAAGTAGACCTACCATTTGATCCAGCAATTCCATTAATGGATATCTACTCAAAGGAAATGAAGTCATTTTATAAAAAAGACACCTGCACCAGAATGTCTATCGTAGCACAATTCACAATTGCAAAGATATGCAATCAACCTAAGTGCCTATCGACTGATGAGTAAATAAAGAAAACACACACACACACACACACACACACACATATCCCATGTGAGTTCTACTCAGCCATAGAATGGAATGAAATAATGTCTTTTGCAGACACTTCGATGGAACCAGAGACCATTGTCCTAAGTGAATTATCTTAGGAATGGAAAAACAGATACCACATGTTCTCACTTACAAGTGGGAGCTAAATGAAGGACATGTATGGTCATAAAGACATTGGAAACTAAGAAGTAAGGGAGGATAAAAATCCACCTATCAAGTACAACGTATACTATTCTGGTGATGGGTACACTGAAAGCCCTAACTTCACCTTGATACGTTATAATTTATCTGTGTAACAAAAAAGCTGTACCCTCTAATTTTTAAAAAAATAAAAATAATAATGTTTAGAATTTGTTTCGTTTCACATTTCATCAATCTTGGTCATATATATTTAAGTGTAATTAATGACAAAACACTTCATATTTTTATTATGATGATTATAGTTTCTTTGCCAAAGACTGTATTTTTATTGAAAGTTTATGTAGTATCCTGTGAGAAAAATCTTGAATTGAGAACCAACCATATATGCAAATACTTCCATCTTAATTTGAGCATCTAGCAAGATGAGATCACTAACTTGTCAACATGTTCCAGCATGCTCTCCACTGATTACAGTCAAAAAGTTCTTTAGGAAAGAAAAGGCAAGGGACTACCATCAATCTACTTCAATTAGGTAGAATGAAATAAAAAATATCAATTAAAACCATATACAAAAAGACAAAATAATCTTCTATAGGCTTCAATGTTTAAGGATATGTTAGGCATCTACTTGGAGGCAATGTTTTGGAAGGAATGTATTCAAGACATGGGTAAACAGACTAGATGGTTAAAGTCACTCATGGAAAAGAGCCAGGACAACATCTGTGATGCACATGTGTGCTAGGCCCCATGTCTCTTATCCACACAATCCACCTCTTTTGCACTGCTGCCACAATATTGCCACAAAAATAAAACTCTGTCACCGTCCTCTAACCAGGAATCCAATCACACTAATGTTACTAAGACATGTGACTTTTATTAAAGATTCTGAGATCATAGGAAGCATGGCCACTTCATAGAATACAATATTGTATCTTCAAAATTCCATTTGACATCTACATTCTCAAGTCTTTTCTGGTCCCTGGCCACTTAATTCTCTTTCCTTTTATCTGCACAGCACTTAGTCTCGTTCTTCTTTCCTCTCGTTTCTTGTGCTACATAGCTTAGTACTTTTTCAAAACCTTAGGTGTAAGGGAGCCTAAGGAAGTTCTTTGTATATTATATATTTCTGTAATATTAAACATTTTTACGATGCAAATGTTTTACTTTTGTAATCAGACAAAAAAAGAAATAAAAAAATAGATACAAAGAAAAGAACTTCAGTTAGACTAAATAAATGAACAAGGATATGGCTTATGCAACTGTGAAATCCGTAGCATACAGAATAATGCATTTGTTTCACAGTATGTACTAGAGGAATGCTGATGATTATAATGGGAATTATTCAATGTAAGAAGAGTGTAACAATAACAAAGATGAAGTTAGTGTCATAAGGAAGTACACTATGTATTCCCTGAGTTTATTAGATATGAAAGGGAAATTAGGTGAGGCAGGAAAGATGAATGGTTTGGATTAGTCTATTATAAACAATATTTCTCTACTGAGTGCTCACTAGGTATCAGATACCTCTTAGAAAAATCTTCCTGTCCCCCTCCCAATCCTCATGGGTAAATCCCTAACACTGAACTTTGTTTCTTACATACACACAACACAATTTCTCATTAAGTATTTAGTTTTTTTAGTTGCTTATAAATTCTTTCTCTCTTTAGCCTGTAAATCTCTCAAAGGTGGGATTATATCTGTTCCCCTTCCTTTCCACAGACAATACACAACACAGGACTTACCCCAGTGCTGAACACAAAGGAGGTACACAATAAACATCTGTTGAGTGAATCAATCAATCCATCATAGATTAAGGATTGTTCTACAATCACGTTTTCCTCCTTAACAATATATCTTGGAGATTGTCCCGTGTTGGTATTTAAAGAACTACAACTTTCCATTTATCGTCTTATTAAACCAGCAATATACCAAAGTTTGTTTAACTATTTTCCTATCGGACATTTGGGTTATTTCTTTCAATTCTTTAATAAAATCGTGTTTAGGCAGTTTTGCTCTTTCCTTTCCAATCTCTCTGCCTTTTTGAGTCTTTTTCTTGCCTTACATCATTGGTTAGGACTTCCATTATAAATGTTGAGAAGAAGTGATGAGAGCATACATTCTTGCCTTGCTTCCAACTTAGAGGAAAAGCATTTGGTAGAAAATGTCCCTCGTCTACAATTTCCTGGAAGAGTTTGTTTAAATTGGTATTTAAATAATAACTTCATCCTTAAATGTTAGAAAGATTTTATTAGTGAGGTCATTTGTGCCTGGGGTTTACTCTGCAGGAAGATTTTGTTTTGTTTCGAATTTGTGGTGTTTTTTAACAGCTAGTTTGTTATATAATTTATATACTGCAAAATTTACTCATTTATGTGAATTAACTTATTTTTAGTAAATTTACAGATTTATGCAACCATCCCTGCAATCCAATTATGGAATAGTTCCATCACCCCAAAAGAGTCCTCATACCTGTTTGCAGTTACTCACCATCCCCACTACCAGTGCCAGGCAAATGTCACACTACTTTCAAATTCTGTAGATTTGTTTTCCTGGCTATTTCATATAAATGGAAGCATATAATATGTGGTCTTTTGTTTATGGCTTCCTTTAGATAGCATAATGTTTTTAAGGTTTATGCATGCTGTAGCATATATCAGTATTTCATTCCTTTTTATTGCAGAATATTATTCTACAGTATGGATATACCTTATTTCGTTTATCCATTCATTAGATGATATGGAGTGGAAAGGTTTTAATACAAATACAATTTCTCTAAAAGATACAGACTCACTCAAGTTGTCTATTTCTTCTTGTGTATAAATCTCTTTGTAGATTCATGGGAGTATTTCTGAGGATAAACTCCTGAAAGAGGAACTATAAAGCCAATTATTATGAACATCTGTAATTTAATAGATATTTAAACATTTATTATATTAAGTGCACTCCAGATGGGTTGAACTAGTTTACAGTGATACCAAATATATATGTCTATTTCCTCACTCCATTACCAACCAACACAAGAAGTCTATCAATGTTACCATCTTAGCCCCAACTCATCAGCAAAGCTATCTCACCACTGTGTTAATTCTCATTGCTTTGATTATTAATGAAGTTGTATACTTGTTCATTTCTATGGTATTATACTCTCTCTCAGCCCAGTTTCCTCCCCCTATATGAATCTTTACCAGACTACTCTCACTTCACCCTATTCTGAATTGCCTGGAGACACAACTCTTGTATTGTTATTTTGTACAGCCTTGTGAACAACAGATACTTAACAAGCATTTTCTGAATGAAGTGTTCTGTTTCCTTATCATTGACTTTTACATTCTCTGTTTAGCAAGGTTATAAGATTCTTAAGAACAAGTACCAATTCACATAAACCATTATAACTTGACTATCTAACAAAAAATTACTTGTATGTCAATAAGTATTTGCATATTAATTGATGTGAATTTTACTGAGACCAAAGCTAGGGTTTTAGCATTACCTGTGAATGAAATTGCATAAAGAAAAACTATTGGTAATCCATAATCATATACTTAACCAGCAATTGACAGTCAAAACCATCCTCACAAGAACTGCTTTCAGCAGATTTTACGCGCGCGCGCACACACACACACACACACGGAGGGAAGAATGTAAATATAAATATAGCATATATAAGGGATATACAGAACGTATGAGCACATGTATACATATTATGTTAAGAAGATAAAGGTGCTTTCCTTTTGAAAAATGAAGCCCACCGAATCAAAATCAACATTTATCACAGGCACTGTTGTTGGCTCCCCTGGTACACCAGGAACAATACAGTTTTTATGCTAATTATTTCTCTTCATGCTGGCTACTAGATAGATATCTTGCAGCTAACCATAGTTACATTATAATAGAATAAGATTGTATGAAGACAAAAAAATCCTGTCATGCAGTCCAATTTAGAATCCATTTCAAAAACTCTATGGTGCTACACCTAGAAACTGAAATCTGCTGGGAATCTTAGATTTTTGCATATATTTCTGTTACACTGAAACTTGGTTATTATTTTTGTAAAGACAATAATTCTCTCTTTATAGGCAATTTGATATTATGTTCTATTATATCTGCAACAACAAAAAATGTAATTTGTTTCCTAGCCTAGGTTCCTAGACTTGCATTTAGTCTTACTTATTTTGTTAGAGAAAATACACTCATAGTTTATACTAACGACACCGGAACTCTAGGGAAGTGGCCAGGCGAGGTAGCTCACGCCTGTAATCCTAGCACTCTGGGAAGCCGAGGTGGGAGGATCCCTTGAGGTCAGGAGTTTGAGACCAGCCTGAGAAAGAGCAAGACCCCGTCTCTACTAAAAAATAAAATAAAATAAAAATGGAAAGAAATGATCTGGACAGCTAAAAATATATATATATATAAAAAATTAGCCAGGCATGGTGGCACATGCCTGTAGTCCCAGCTACTTGGGAGGCTGAGGCAGAAGGATTGCTTAAGCCCGGGAGTTTGAGGTTGCGGTGAGCTAGGCTGACACCAGTGCACTCTAGCCCAGGCAACAGAGTGAGACTCTGTCTCAAAAAAAAAAAAAAAAAAAACACCTCTAGGGAAGGAAATAGTATTCTACTTACCCTTGCAACCCAGGAAGATAGGCTGTTCTTAATATTAACTAGTGAAAAACATTTAGAAAAGCAACAAAATTCTAGTCAAATCCTAGCAGTCCTTATATTTTATCAAACGAGCACATAACTATTTCAATGGGGCTTTTAAATTTTTATTCAAATCCATAAGTCATTTAATATCGACCATTTACTTCTTTACCAATTCACATGACAAAAATAACTTATAACTAATATTAATGGCATTAAAGCCACTAAAAGAAAATAGGACAAATGGACTATCAGTGACCCTGGAAAAATTTTGCTGAAAAAAACTAAGATACTATATTAGGTATATATTCAACTTCTTAGATTAAACCACTGAACCAACATTTCACAAGCTAACCATTTTTAAAGGGTTCAAAGAAATTGGGTAACTGACTTGACAATAATGAAAGCAACAACAGCTGCTACATGTTTTATTTTAAGGATACACATGAAGAAGGAATATGTAGAATAGAATCACTAAAAAATGAAAAACAAGGACTCCATTGAAACTATTTTTTAAAAATATTTTACTCTCCTTTTCTTTTGCCTCTTCTTTGTCAACACAACTCTTTAAGAACAGCCCAGATGCCAAGATGGACTTTTATGTCCCACACGGTAAGCATTACAAGATTGCAGTGTAACATAAAATTTGTGACATATTGATAACTTTCAGAAAATCTTCTCCCATACACATATTAATTTAAATTTGATTTTCATGTCACCTGTTAATAGCTTGTCTGGAAAAGAAATCCTCTCATCAAATGAATATCAAAATCCATGCTTTATTATGGAAGTTTTACAAGTATTCTTTAGATATATGTCATTTATTCTTCTATCAAGTGTTGTAATGCCTGGCATTTACTTGGTACTTGAAAGTTTTGTTTTTTTCTTTTTCCAAAGTTTAAACCTAAGTGTTATCAAATTTTAAACACAAGAATAGAGTGGGTAGATATTAAATAACTGCACTGTAAAAAAATCAATACTGAGCCTTAGAAAAATTAGAGAACTTTTCAAAAGTGACACTGTTAGTAATAAGAAACCTAAGTAGAATTCAAGTCTTCTGATGTCAGATCCAATGTTTTTTCTACTTATTCATGCTGCCTCCCAGTGGCATTGAGTTAGTCTCTCTTGGGAGATTTTTAGAACCAAGATTTTCTCTCTGAGGACATTTAAGAACCATTTAATAACTGTATTTGTTGAGTGACATATTTTTTCAAAAAGTAACTTTTATTAAGGTTTAGATGGAGGCAAGTTTTTCTAAAATGGGTTACTAATTTCTGAACAAGTAGTACACTGGCAATTGTGACTCAATTATTTGCTTAATACAAATATTTCATATTCAATTACCTCAGCCAATTTACACATGGAAAGACTATCAACTACATGAAAATAAGTCACTCAAAGCACAAATGCACCATTTCCTAGGCAGTCTGTCTATCTCCAGTGACTACCCAGGTTTCTATACTTCTCAGAAACAAACGCCAGTGGAGTTGCAGCCAGTACCAAGAGGCACTCACAGTGTAAGAGATGAGGATCAACTGCTGACTGTGATTCTCTAAAACATTAAACTCATCTTTTAGTGGAGGTTTTTTTTTTTGGTATAAAATTCAAAAATAAATACAACCATTTTAATCTTTTAAAACTACTTCCCATTTAAAAATAAATTATGAAGTGATAATCATAAAATAAGTATAAATTAGTATGGATTTCATTATGAAGGAAATATTTTAAACAAAATAGAGTAGGAAGGAAAGGAGGGAATGAAGGAAGGAGGGAAGAAAAGAAGAAAGGAGGGAATGAAGAAGGGAGGGAGGGAGAAAATGTTATAAGCGTAACAAAAAAAATCATAGAGGTATATGCAATTAGATGGGTAAGACTGATAGTTAGGATTTAACCTGTCTCCCCTATTCTCCTTTCATTTCTTTATCCAACATCTTTTTAAAGCTTAATTTGTTTTCTTTCAGGAAATATGGTCTTTTATGCTTAAATACTTCTTAAAGTTCTTAATGTCAAAGTAGCCCCCTAAACCATAAAGCTAAGAGGCTTGGTGGCATCTTTCATCAAATTATAAATGAAGTACCCATAGGTTGTTTGAGGACTATGATAAAGAGAGAAACATATGTGTAAATTCAGAAAACTGATTTTTTTTATTCTAACATACTGCCTTAAAGAGAAAACATACCCAAATTGGAGAATCAGTAACTGACAAGCCTGTTTGCATATAGTGACCTTCTCTCCTTGTACTACAGGAAAACATTTCCACCTAGAGTCCTTTCACAGAATATCTAGAGACCAAATGAAATCAACCATAATGACTACCAGAGCCAGATAATAATCAGTTTTTAATTGAAGCATCAAGCCAATTAATTTGTGACAACTTCCTATCACTTCTTATTCTTGATATGAAGTTTCAGAGGACTCAAATGGTTTTCAGGTCCATGGTATCCCTGGAACATTTCAATGTTGTTCTCTTTTTAAAATATATTTATTAGAGAGGAAAGAATCTTTAGAGATGGAGTCCTGAAACTGAATTTGACATTACAAACCAGCCTCAGCAGTTTGATTCAATTAAATGTCAAGAAGCATTGTCCCTCACCTATCATATACATAGATTCTTTATAATACTGGCAGATCTTCCTTTGGTTTCCAAAGTCTCTCAGAAAGACGATTGAGCCCTAAATATGTATTTGTCTTGGTTAATTCAATGTAACAAATAAGTGATTTGTGTCTATATATGCAGATAACTCTATTTAGATGAGTAACTATCATTTTTTCACATCATAAAAATTTCTAAACAGTATACCTTAAGAACGTAAACCATCCTTTTTGGGATTTCAACAAGATCTATATTCTTGCCTTACACACAGAGCTATATCCAATGCAATACATGAATGACAAACTTTATATAAATCTTCCCTGATATGATGCTACGTGTTATTCTGAAATTAAAAGAAAAACAATAAATTGTCCTGCTTCCATTTCTGTTATACTTATTATATAAAAATGTTAACATATATTTACCTTAATCAAAAATAATAGATGCCCTACACATAAACAATAACCAAACCACTTCAGCCATCATCAATAGGCAATCCATTCCATTTAAATTCTTAAGGTGAAATATTTGATAGTATCTCACAAAACATATTACTGGTTTTCAACAGGAAGTGCTTCATTTTTTTCTTCCTCACACTCCAACTGTATTGGAAGTAATGCACGCTACTGGGTGATGATGATAGCACACTTAAGAACATCTCCTTCTTTTAAAATGTGAACCACTGCTTCCCATTTCTGAAAAATATTTTTCACTCTTTTAGCATGTGGCCCAATATTTCAAAAATGCTGGATCTTGGCTTTTATTCAGTATTCCTAGAATATTCCACGCCCCACCGTCATTTTTTGTCTTCCTTTAGTATTATTCTGCAGGTTTAATATCACAAATCGTGTTTGTTAAGAGCCACCTTTTTAGAAGACCCTGAAATTGCATTACTGAGTGTAAAATGATCACATACGGTATGCATAAACACAACACAGCACACTAAAAAACATATACATTCCTGCCTGTGTGACAGAGACGGGTAATCACAGCAAGGAAACACAATAAGCACTCTTTTCTTTTCTTTTTTTTTTTTTTTTTTTTTTTGGTTAGACACAACCATCAAACATATTCAGTGTCCACTGTGCCCAAGGCAGTACCTAGCAGAGATAATATTTGTTAGTGGCTTGAGCAAACTGGATTATGTCAAAGACAGTGTGAAATGTGAAACGAATCTTACTTCATCAAATAATCCGAACTCCAAGGCCATTTCCCAGCACTTCCCCACCCCACCTCAAACACACAAGCTTAACTTCACCCGCCTTCCTCCCCTCATGTTCCAGCCATGACTTCCTTCTCATCCTTATCTTTCTCTCTCTCTCCAAGTCTTTTCAGCAGCTTTGCTCTGCTCTCAGAGCCAATCCCTTGGGAAAGGAAATCAGTAAAATGCTGAACGGGGAGACTTCACCATCAGGTGAAGAGGAACGGAGAGGAAAAGAAGAGGGTGTGGTACTCTTTTCCTCCACCACACCCCATCCCTCGAGTCTCGCACTCCAGTCCACTGCGGCTCAAAAGGGGCACAGCGGGTCCCCTCGCTCACCTAAGAGCAGCCGGGCCCAGACCAGCCACCCGGCGCTCTCCGCAGAAAACTTCCCTTAAAGCAGGCAAATCTTCAGGGTAGGTGGGCGAAATTAGGGATTAGTTCGAATACACATTCCCCCGGAACACCACGGAGCGAGACTGAAAGGCACCTTTAGATACAGACCCTACAGAATCGCTCGCACCCTCGACTCCCTCCCACCTCCGGTATTTGGCGAATTCACTGAGAACCAGGGGCGCAAGGAGGGAGCAGAAAGAGGGCATTACCTCCCGGGGCTGCCCTCAGGGCGCGGGCCAGGATCGCATCCCCGAAGTGGCTCTGGTTCAAGGCACGGCTTTCCAGAGCTCAGCCGGGATTCGGACCCGCGTCCCGGCGGCGCTGCACGGAGCCAGGACGCGCGCCGGGACTCCTGCTCACGTCCCCCGCACCAGCCAGGCTCGCCTCCCCCTGCCGCGCCGGCTTCGCCACCCCGCGGGCACGCTCGCTCCCCGCGCTCGCCCCTCCGCCTCCCGGTGCCCCCACACCCACCCGCTCCGCCGCGCCCGCTGGGAGCCTCTAGCGGAGGCGAAGGGAACCGCAGCCGACCCGCGACGCCCGGGCTCCGACGCCGGTTGCAGGGAGCCGGCCAGGCGGTGGCGTGGGCTTCGCGCGCCCCCCAATCAGCGGACCGGATGCTGCCGCCGGCCCCACCTGCCCACCTGCGACAGGCTCACCTGCCACTGCCTCCTAGCTTCGTTCACCGGTGCCCATAGCTTTCTATGGCAACGAGGGGGTGGGTCTGCGGTGCTAATGAAAAAAAAAATCTCTCTGGAAAAAAACCCGAAAAACCAAATCCACGCAGTAAATCAGTCTCCACAGACGACCCATCCCGAAACCTATTTTCAATAGGTTCCCAAAAGTGTAAGGACAGGACACTCCTTTCGGCTTCCTGCCTCCCAACTGGGCACCAGCAGCACCGGCTACTCCGGGACTTGCCCGCCCGGAGCCTTTCGCGCGCGTTGTGCAATCGCGTGGCGACGCCCGGAGATCATCGTAACTTGGCTTGACCTCCCACCCCATCCCCAACATCTATTTTAAGTTATTCTCTCTGGCAAGTCAAACAGTGGTTTTGCTGCCTCTTACCTTCAGGCGCTCTTAATTCTCCTTCATGTCCTTAAAATCCAAAGCCAAGGATGAGAAGCACACAAGTCCAGAGGCTTTTCCTTCACTTCCCCCGCCTCAGCTCTGCCAGCTTTTCCTTTCAATGGGATCAGGAGGGGATGGCGGTTAAAAAGCCCTCACAAGTGGAGGCGTCTCCAAACCTTCACGCCTGTGGAAACGGAGAAGGGAGCAACCTTCCTGGTACCCAGAAGCCTCCCGTGCCCTCTCGGCCAACTTGGCTGCCTATTCAATTTTCTTCTGTAACCCCACAGACGCGTCAGTCAATTCCCCGGCATTAGGCAGGATATTCCCAGTTGCCACCGCTCCTCTCGCCTTCTCTCGATATAACCCTCCCCCTTTTCTCCCCTTAATTTGGGAAATCTACTCTCTGGTCGGATTAGGTGGTGACGAGGCAGGCGGAGAGGTGCTGTGAGAAGAGCCACTCCAAGGCACAGCTTCAGAACCCAGTCTCCCTGGGAAGCCGCAGCGCGGAGACGTCTGCGCTGAGGAAACTTTGAGGGAAGGCAGCGACGACCGACGAGGGTTGGGCGGGCGGCGGGCGGCGGGCAGCGGGCAGAGGGCGCCAGGTGAGGAGGCTGCGAGGAGGCGGCTGCAAGGAGGAGGGACACCAGGCGGGAAGCAGGCGGCCGGGCTTCGGCGGCCCCTCTCAGCGCTCGGGCTGCGGACACACATACACACACGCGCACACACGCGCGCGCGCGCGCGCGCGCAGCAACCCACGCACGCCCGGCCCTGCGCCCACGGCCCCAGGCCACCGGCGAGCGAGAAGTCAGGAGAGGTTAGGAGGGGCAGGGGTTCCAGGGCTGCAGATGACGGGAAGATTTAACAATCCTCACTAGTTAGCGGAATACTGGCAGGCAGTTCCTCCCTGCAAGCCTTTAAGTCCGTTTGGCCACCTCTCCGTTCCCTGCCCTGTCTGGCTTGCCTACCAGTTGAGACCAGTTACACTCCCACAGCACCCAGCTTGAGGTCGCTGGACTAAAGATTAACCCTGTCCCCATTCCTACCCTCTGAGGGCCACCTCCGCCCCTACTATCTTGGAAAATTGAAGTGGCTGCAGCAGCTCGCTAGGGAGCTGAGGGGCTCCCCGAGGTCCTTAGAATAGAGGAGCCCACACATCGTTTCCTGGACACAATCTCCTCTCATCCTGCCTTTCCTGCCCACTTACTCATTTAACATTTCCCCTAAGGAGATCTCTGGAGGCTCGCTTAGATGTTTTTGAAAGAAACTCCCTAGATATTTGTGATGCCTAGCTTTTGGAACTAGGCTAATTTAGGGTCTACGCTTATATTGTAAACTGGACGGTAGCAGGTGAAAGGCTCAGCTGGAGAAAGAGGAGGGATTAGGAGTCTGGAGACCCAGCCCCTTCAGCAGCCATTTCCAAGGTTTCGCACCAGGAGTAGCTGTCCAGGTCCTTGGCTAGCTTCTGTCCCAACTTCTTTTTCTTCCCTAGACGACCAGGAGGGATCACACCGGGGGCGCCCCAAGCCATAAAGAAGCGCCCCAGGATCATTCACAACTCCTAGGAAAGGAGCCTCCCAGCAGGAGTTTGTTTTGCCCTCAGTGGGCTGCAGGAATTAATGGCTCACGGAAAGTAAACTTTTGCCCTTTGGTTTTGTTTTGTTTTTTTCCTTTCCTTTTCTTTCTTTTCTTTTTTTTAAACCAAGGCTTGGCTTTGTGCTCTGCGCAGTCTCCATGCCAGCAGAGCGTTACTCTGCCTTTCCAAGTGATGGACAGACAAGATTGCTGAGGGTTTCGCCACTCGAAGGTTCGAGAATGACTATGGCTTGGGACCCGCTGACAGAAAAGGCAAAGTTGCTTAGCGTGGAGATGGCGCTAGGTTCCTTGCTCTCGCCCTGGGCCCGCTGCTCCGCCACCGTCACAGTCTCCATGGAGTATCTCCTCAGAAGCCGGGGAGCTCTTGACTGTTCCTCTTCAGCCTGGAAAGCGGCTGACTTTGCCGGTCAGAGAGTACGTGAGCGCCAAACGTGGAGTCGTGGAGCGCAAAAGTAAAATTTAGTACCAAAGTTGAAACTTGTGTTGGTAGGAGCTCTAGCACTCACAGTTCTGAGAAAGATCCAGAGCATTCCGAGCGAGCGTTGCAGCGCCCAGGGGCTGCAGGCAAACCAGTAGCTACAGGCACAAGTCTGAATTTCAGGGATGAACCTGCTTTGGATTCTGTGTGAGCCAACTCTGGCGGAAGCACTAACCGAGTGAGACTGTCAGTGTGAGGAGTGATGGATCCATTGAAGTTGCCTCTTGGAGCGAGCAGACCACTGACGACATTCTTCCTTCCGCTAACTTGCTCAGCTGGCTCAAGGCTGCTCAGACACACGCGTAGGGAGTTGGAGTGCGTGTGTCCAACGCCCGGACATAAATTCTGATGCAGTTAAGGGAAGAGAGATTGAAGCCAGCTTGAAGGAGAAGTGAATAATGAATTTGGTGGTGAGATGCTAAGGAATAAAAAGAGCAATTTTATTTCTGTGTGTATTGGTTTGCCAGGAGCGACTTTTTAGGTTTGATATCCCAAAATGTATCTTGGACACTGACTTTTTGCATCAAGTGGAGGGTGTTCAGCAGTGTTTTTGAACCTGGTATGCATCTGTAAGTTGTCTGTTTGCCACAGGGTTTGATGCTTCTTTCAGTTCTAGTTCTTATCCCTAATTAATAAATATCTGTTCTGTTGCTGAAGTGAAGTGAGAATAAGAATTATAATAAACTATTTCCAAAAAAAGACAATCTTTAACTTAAAATTTCTGCTTACATAAGCCTATCAATTAACAATAAGATATTGTGGCAGACTATTAGACATGAATTACAGAGCTTTTATCAAGAGATTCATTTGGTGAAAGAAAATTCAAGAGTTTAGAGCTGTCTCCTCTCCAAAAAGGTCCTGGCTTGCAATTCATTTCATGATTGTTGTTGATGTGCAGACCACTGCCTGCTATGAAAGTCTGTCTTTAAAATAAATAACCATGGGTTATTTACATATTCATGAAGTTTAATATCTGAAGGGTGCCTTAGAGTGCTGGGGAACGAACGTTGTGGAATGTCATGTGCCAGCCATGGCGAAGTCTTTTTCACTTGCCTTGAGTTTTTTATTTATACAATGTGTAGGCAGTAGTGGCAATCAGTAGCATAATATTCTTGACATTTAAGCACCTTCAACAATGTGATAAACCTGTAGATTTATGGACCCTCTTCAAAGAGGGACAAGAATCACTCTTTTTCCACTCACTTTTCACACTTTGCTTTTTTAGGGAAAAACAGTTAACAGTAAACAAGAAAAGCAAACATCAGGGTCAGAGGATTCATCATTTTCCCTATACGGTGACACTTATCTACAGAACTGAGAAGAAACTATTGAGACTCAAAGGTACTGTCAGATCCAAAAGCCTTCCAAATCTCATCACTGCCACCAAGTTAAAATAACTACTGCATTGTTCTAGTGTTGTATATTTCTCTATATTCTTTGAGAAGTGAAAATTGAATTTGGTGTGTATGGTATCTTTTCCAGTGGAGACTTTTTACTTCCTCATTTCTATGAAATATCTATAAAACATATTTCCAGAACACTTTTTGTTTCTCAGAAGCATACCATTTAATATATTGATTTATTGCTTTGTTATATATTAAAGTTCTTTGTTTACTGGCATGCCTTTACAACTACACTATGAGTTCTGAGAGCAAGGATGATGTCATATATATTGTTGTTCCCCAACATCTAGTGTAGAATCTAGTACAGAATAAAATAGATGGTTGTAATGATGATGATTGTAATGTAAGCTATCATTTAGTGAGAAACTGCTATGTGAGGTGATTTATGTACATTATTTCAGTTGATCTTCTTTAAAACCAGCTTACCTAAATTTTACATCCTCAAATTATGGGGAAATTGAAGCTTATTCAAATTTACCTAAGGTGACAAAGCTATTTTGTCACAATTGAGTTAGTATAGAACCTATACAGTATGTGCCTTTCTGAAGCCTGCACTGTTAACCACTTTCCTCTATTCAAATAGCCAGACACCCACATTTTCAATTATTCAAGTTTAAAGGGAATTTGGATTTTTTAATGTTGAGTAAAAGAATATGGAAAATTTAGACTAAGCTCTTTAGTTCTTATGCAGTCTAGTCAATATCTAGTTGAGCGTGGGAACATTGGAACAGTTCTCTTATTGTGTTAAAATATGATAGAGTCTTCATGGCATTATTACCATGAGAACGCTGAGTTACAAGTTTCCATGAAGACTCAGACCTCTGAATTTAAGATTATAGAAAACTTTTTATTGTTTATTTTCATGCTGATATCCTTATGTTATGAAAATAAGAAGAGGATGCTATTAGAAAGTTTCAATTCTGTGAAGTGAGTAAATTCTAGTGATCTTCAATACAACAGTGTACCTGTAGTTAACAGTACTGTATTGTACAGTTAAAAATTTAAGAGGATGGATTTCATGTTCAGTATTGTTACCACAATTTAAAAAATCAATAAAAATAAAAGCCAAAGCCTCAGAACACAGGCAACACTGAATATACAATGAGAGAGGAACATACTATAGAGATGTAGTTGTCATTTCCAGCTGCTCATATTAGAAAACTTTTTTTAAACTTTGTATTGTTATGGTACAGATACAGTATATCTATACCATGAGGGACTATGCTGCTATGGAAAAGAATGTGGAAATTCTTTTCATGTTTATATAAAAAGGTCTCCATGGTATTTTTAGGTGAAAATAGCAAGGTTCAGCGAGGTGTTTTCTCCAAAAATTCATAAAAGTGGTTAGGATTGTCAGGTAAGTGGGCACATAGTATCAAGAGTAGAGGTGAGGCTTTTTATATTCATTTGCTTTTGGAATGATGTGAAAGTTTTGCCTTTCAAAAGAGAAAAAAATGTCTTTGAGGGGTCGCATAGAAAGAAGAGTATAATAGATACATCTCTTCCTTTACTTAAAAAAATGTTTTGTTTTGTTTTGTTTTTAAAGGTAGGTAAAATGTGCTAAAAAAAAATCTGGCCTGCAATACATTTGCTCATTCACTGCCTTTACTAGGGAGGGACCTTGGAAAAAGAAGCAAAGGGAATTATCTTAGCTTGGGCTACCATAACAAAATACCATAGTCTGGGTGGCTTAAACAGCAGAAATTTTTTCTCACAGTTCTGGAGGTTGGGATGTCCAAAATTGAGGTGCCAGCCTGTTTGATTCTTGGTGATGGCTCTCTTCCTGGCTTGAAAACATCTGCCTTCTATGTCCTCACCTGGCCTTTTCTCAGTGTGTGTAAGAGGGGAAGAAAGAGAGAAAGAGAGATTTTTCACCCTTGTTTTATAAAGCTACTAATCCCATGATGAGGGCCCTGCCTTCACGACCTGTCTAACCCTAATTACCTCCCAAAGGCCTCAACTCCAAACAATACCACATTAGGGATTAGGAGTTCAACATATGAATTTGGGGTGGATGGGCACAACATTTAATCCATAACAGGAAATGACCAGGTCTAATCTCCTTGTCAAGTGAACCTCCTCTGAGTAAATAGACTAACGATATTTGCTAGAAAGAAGAGGCTTATCATTTAAATGTTCTTAACAGGATGTCTCTGGCTAAGGATTACCTTAGATAGAAGCAAGTCTGAGGCATGGCTCCCTGGAGAATGTCCTGTCCCACTCTGGGGTATAAAATGAAGATGTTTAATAATTGAAATGCTACCCACTGTGCAAGGAACCATGCACACCTCATTTGGAGATCTTATCTATCTGGGTTAAGGGACATGTCTATCATAAGAAGAAAAGATCTGGAGAGCCATTCTTGATGAATCCCTTATTTATGTCCTTGAAATTATTTAGTTTAGGTTGATACTGCTTATGATTTTTGATTTGTGACAGTCTGATTTTAAAAAATCTAGTTTCGTGAAATAGCTCAAAAAGTTGCTTAATTCAAATACTAACCAACTGTATACCTTTTATATACTAGGCATGTTGTAAGAGAACTGGATATATTGACACATTTAATACTAACCCCAAACCTATTAATTATTATCTTCATTTTATAGATAAAGAAACAGTCACAAAAAGATCAAAAAACCTTACCAAAGACACATAGCTGCTTAGGTGGTCCAGGCAAGGTTTTAACCTTGGCTGTCTAAATTCAGAACACAGCTTCTTAACCTATACTAGAAGGTTCTCAATTAGCCCCAAGGCCTGTTAGAACAGGAATTCAAGTTTACTGTTCATCACAGGCTCCCCAGGCCAGAAATGGTACATGGCTCCTAACTGGATAAAAACCATAGACAGTAGAAAGAGAAGCACAAATGGCAATAACAGTAACTGAGTATTCCTTGTGTGCCACAAACTGTGCTAATTGCTTATTTAATTTTCACAGCAACCCCATGACTTAGGCAATATTACTGTCATTCTACTAATGTTCAACATTAAGCTAATTGTTTCCTAAATTCTCACAGCCATTTAATATAAAAACAGAATTTAAACCTAGAACCATTATGCCTTACTGCCTTCAACTTAATCTATTATTTTCAACTATGAATATAATGTTGTGTTTGCAACTAAGTCACCTGGTTAAAACCCTGTCATCATTCTAGTGTTTCAGTTCAAAGCACATGCTACAACAATATAAACAGAGAGCAAATGTGAAGTTGGAATAAATATCTTTCTAAGTAACTGGAGTGTTTTGCTGAAGAAACTACTTAAGTGTCAGTGATTTACCACTTGCCATCCTCCTAAGATAAGTGGGTGCCCTGGTGACTACTTTTGACATTTTTTTGACAAGAGAGGAAACCAGACAAGAAAATGTGGTCAGAAAAAAAGCATAAATGTTCCTTTCCTTTTACAACAACTTTGGCCTGTTTGATTTCTTACAAAGAAGTGGTGCTTGTTTTCTTCAACTGTCTCTCAGTCTGTCAGTCAGTGAATTCATAAGCCATCTTGTAAAATTTCAAAATGCCATCCTTTATTGCACATTAGAAAAATGAAACAGCCAATAGAAAGCTTTTTTAGCCTGGTTCAAATTTTCCTTTTCCTTAAATTCTAAACATAAAGCACTGCTTAGAATGGGAGTGGATGAGACTGGAGATGTCATCTAGGGGCCAGCTACTGATGGGGCTCACATACCAGGCCATGGAATTTGAAATTCACCCCTAAAATAAAGGCCACATTATGCATAATATGCTTCTAGATTCATGCATCCCTGTGTAATGGTTCATCTGCAGACTTTGGAGTTGGACCTCCTGGTTTGACTTCTAGCTCTGAGACTTGCTATTAATAGTTATTTAAACTCTTCCAAAGGTCATCACATCATGGCTGCTGTAGGAGCACAAATGAGAGCCTTCAAAACCATTTTAGGGGACACTAGAACAGGGGGAAAAGATCAAGAAGGGAAGTTAAGGGAATGCTACCCAGAGGAAAGCATTCTAAGCAGAATCACAAAGGAAGAAGTGGCAGAAGCCTGAATATGCAAACAGAGAGGTAGAAACCTATGCAAAATTTTCAAAAATGGGACAGGGGTAGGGGGTGGTGGGTAAGAGAGAAGAAAGGGAGAGAGAATTTGTTACCTTTGAGGTGACTGCAGACAGATGTTTAAGCTACAATTTAAGCAATAACTAACCCCCACACCTACTCCATACTACAGAATGTGACTATTTTAAAAGATAGGGCCTTTAAAGAGGCAATTAAGTTAAAAAGAAGCCATTAGGGTAGGCCCTACCCCTATCTGTCTGTTGTCCTTATATAAAGAAGAGATTAGGACAGCCAGGGAGATGCCAGGGTTGCCTGTGCACAAAAGGTGAACCATGTGAAGAGGAAGCAAGGAGTCCACCATCTGCAAGTGAAGTCAAGAGACCTCAGAGGAAAACAGCTCTGCTGAGACTTTGAACTTAGGCTGTAGCCTTGAGAACTGTGAGAGAATAGATTTCTGTTGTTTTACCCACCTGCTCTGTGGTAATTTATTGAAACAGCACACTAGGATAGAAAGGGAGAATAACTAAGAATTGGCCCTGGAGAAATTACCTCAAAGCTTGGTGTGACATTAATAAGCGTCAATGTCATAAGATCTCATAAGATCATGTCAGAGGAAGAAGAATGAAGGAGGATAGACATGGACAGTTAGCAATTAAAGATATCTCCTAAACTAAAGTAGTGAGCACAGATATGGAAAGAGGTGTAGGCATTCAGAGAGATGAAGAAGATAGAAATAACAGGATTTAGGGATCGATCTTACATGAGTACCAGAGGTATGGGAGAATTATAGAACCAAATGATAATATCCTTTTCCAAGATAGGAGATAAAGGAAGGAAAGTTTTGTTGTTGTTGTTGTTGTTGTTGTTGTTTTGGTGGTGGTTGTTTGTTTTTGCTGGTGGATAGTTACAGAAAATGATTTAAACAGAGTTGGGTGACGAATACAAATGAACACGTGAAAAAGTAAAAACAAAAATTAAATAGCAACGTAAGAAAACAATATAAGATATGTCTTAAGGCAGTATACAATTAAGTACAAATGCTTATTTAAAAAAAAAAAAATTAGGCCTATGAATGTGGAGAAATGGGATTTCCTAAACTGGAAGATCTAAAAAGTATTCCTGAAGGTTGAAGCTGGTTTGTTAAGGGGGTAATATTTGAGAATGTGAGGGTGAATGGAGAGAGAGAGAAAATAGGTAAGGATAAAATGGACCAAGATACTGTGGGACTGTGTAAAGGATATTCATGCACAGGAAGTAAAACAGAAGTTGGACAAGACAAACGGTAGAAGAATATAGTTAGAAGTGGTTTTGAAACTAAATTTGAGTAAGATTGTAAAGAGTATTAAATTCTGAGATGACTGTGGGAATTTTAATTTTCTTGACTACATTGGGGTTTAGGTTCAGCAATTAGTGATTTTGTGACTTAAAAAATATAGCACTTTCTCTTATAGGAAAAAGCCTAGGGGTGAGCAGTTCAGGGCTCATGCAGTGGCTCTGCTGTGTCAGCCACAAACTGTTGTGTGTTGTTGCTCTGCTAGACATGGCTTCTATTCCCCAAGGTCATTTTCTGATCCAAGAATTCAGCAGAAACCCCAGTCATCAAGTAGAAGAGGATAAAGGAAGGTAAAAAGGCAACCTCAAGAATGTCCCACACAATATTTCTGCCAACATATCTTCACCCAGACTTTAGGCATTTGGTCACCAGAACTGTAAAGCAGGCTGGAGAACTGTTCTTTTTAGCCATGTGGCAATATTCCCAGTTGATAATTGGAGATCTTTCATTGAGAGCTCAATGGAAAATGAATGCTCAAGATAGCGGCTCTCTATTCTCTGCTACCAGTTATTTTGGGCTTAAATTCATTTTCTTTGAATAATAATATGTGTCTTATTGTCCTTTCTCTAAAGAGTTTTACTTACTGTGTTCTTTTTTTCTCAACTTATAAGCCTTTTTTCTTCTCACTAGAATTTGATCTTACCTTAATAGTTCCAAATATTAATGTATTAGAACATTTTGATTTTGTATGCTTTTGGTTTTGCACAAGCGTAAGTGCAAAAAATAGATTATAAAATGTTTTCATCAATAAAATATGATTATATGAATAATATAAACTGAAGTCTAAAATAATGAAATCTTCATGTGACAATGCCACATAAAATAGTTGATAATAGTACAAAGTAACACAAAAGAAAATTTTTGTCATCCTGAAAATTTATAACTTCCAAAATATTTTAGCCAACAAAAGAATTCTGTAATTTCCTTTTGTAATTCCTACACTCACAGAATTATGTCGCCTAATTTAATAATTCTGAAGACAGCGTTGCTAAAATTTTATTCTAAAGCCTGTGGCATAGCATAAAAATTTCATCATTAGGTTGAATGTTGTATAACATGCTTCAACCCTCTGCCAGTTGGTGTTGGGTTTTATAAAGCTTTGCAAACATCAAGAAGACAAAGTATAGCTTCTATTCCAAGAAGTATACTGACAGTACGATGAATGTGAGTCTTTCTGAAACAGTGCCAACTTGCAAGTTTTCTTAGTGGAGAGATAAAGCGACATAGTGATAGACTCACTTGCTGTCTGTGTTGACAAATTTCAAGAAAGCTATGACCCACTTGCCCAATACAATAACTTTTTGGAAGAAATAATAGAGTGCATGGTAAAATTTTAGTAAATATTTTTGGGGGATACAAGGATTTTTGTTGGTGGTTGTTGTTTTATCTCTTGGGCAATACTTGTTTTAGCCTCCTGCCCAACTTGATCAACAATAGAAACCATTTCTCTTCCTTTGTTTCTCAGTATAGTTCAAATTTTTGAATTATCACATTATCCACAAATTCTTAAATGATGGGTGCCCTTACTACCAAAGAAATTGATTTGCTCTTTCTTCCCTCCATCAGTAGTAACAATAGCAAAAATAAGGCAATTCAACCCCTGTAACAGTGCTTGGATTATTTCCACCAAGAATTGGTTATGGGATGGGATGTGAGAAAGAGAATAAGTGGTTGACTATGTGAAATACAGAACAATCTATCATAAATTATCTAGAAATGAATTAACCCTAATTATCGTATTTAAGTTATACAGTACAATGTTTTGACATACATATGCATGGTGAAATGATTACTACACCCAAGCAAATTAACATATCCATCTCCTCGTGTAGTTACCTTTTTATTTTTTTGCAGTAAGAGCACCTGAAATGTACTCTCAGGGGATGAGGGGAAGGGAGATGGGAAGATGTTGGTCAAAGGGTACAAAGTTGCAGTTATTAATATGTTAGATAAAGAGAGATCTAATGCATAGCATGACGACTGACTATATTAACCATAATTCTAAACCAAGATTATACTGTACTCTGCTTCTCTGACACGAATATTAGGAAAGAGGATAATAGGCATGCAGCAGAAACTTGGATACATTTATAAGCTCGATCTGGGATATTCAGCATTGTTTCATGTATTTTCATTATTATAGTTTTGTACATATGCAGGACCACAGAATTTTATTAATATAAATTCTTGGTTCTGGATATGTTTCATCATTGTCCTATGCATGGCCCACTTTTTAAAAAATGTAATTACTTAATTTTTTCTAAGATGTAATAGGCAACATAAACTCATCACCCATAACAAAAGTTTGGATCTTGAAAATAATTTATGTCTGAGCATGTCCTCCCATTCTTTAACTAACCTATCCTCTTGCCTTTCCTCAATAGCATCTTAAATCTCATATTCATCATTTGTTTTCCTTTTTATATTGTTTTCCTATATCCGCATTTGTTTTAAAAGATAATTTAATTCCTTTGTTGAATTTTATGGAAAAAGTATTAGGGTATATTTAATCCTTGGGGTTTGCATTTTCCATGTATTGTTGTATATATGTTGCACAATGGTTGATTTCTTTTGCCTACTCTTTTATGTGAATATGCTACAAATCATCTACTCTCCCATGATGGACATTTTGGATAATTCTGTTATGAACATTCTTGTATATGTCCCTTGCTGTATATGTACAAGTGAAATTGTTGGGTCATAGAGAATATGTTTTTTCAATAAGAGAAGGAAATTTTGAATTTCTTTCCAAAGCGCTTGTACAAATTTACATTTCTGGCAGGAATGTATAAAATATCATGTGGATATACAGCATCTCCAATATGAGGTTATTGTCAGACTTTTTTATTTTTATGACCAAAAAAGTATAAATTGGTACTTTCATGTAGGCTTTGTTTACATTTTTGCAATCAACTTATTTTCACCTCATCTCTATATATTCATTTGTCATTCTTACTCCCTCTTCTGCGAAATGCCTGCAGGTGACTTTTGCCCATTGTTTAGTTCTGTAGTCCCCAACCCCTTGGCAACTGTGCTGTCCCATGTGTTTTCCCTATACCCTTCCCACACCTTTCTACATATTCTCTTTAATAACTATTTCTCAAGTAACCCAATGTGCATACTCCATCTGTTTCCTGCTTTGACCCTCACTAACTAACCAGTCCTATACTGGACATTTCAATTACCCGAGTGGGTAGAACCCTATTTTGTTTTGTTCAAATTAGTGCACATTGTGTTCTCTGTCACTTGTAGCAGAAAGCATCCTAATACTGTGGTCCCCAAACCCCAGGGCTGCAGACCTGTACTGGTCCATAGCCTGTTAGGAGTGGGCTGCACAGCAGGAGGTAAGAGGCCTAGCGAGCGAAGCTTCATCTGTATTTATAGCCGCTCCCTATCAGTCACATCAATGCCTGAGCTCTACCTACTCATATCAGTTGTGGCATTAGATTCTCATAGGAGTACAGGCCCTACTGTTAACTGCATGTGGGAGGAATCTAGGTTGCACACTTCTTATGAGAATCTAATGCCTAATAATCTGAGGTGAAACTGAAGTGATGATGCTAGCACTAGGGAGTGGCTGCAAATATAGATTATCATTAGCAAAGAGGTTTGCACAATAAATGTAATGTGCTTGAACTATCCTCCCCCCGCTCTACCCTGTCTGTGTAAAATTGTTTTCATGAAACCAGTCCCCGGTGCCAAAAAGGTTGGGGATTTAATGGGTTTAGTGGGTTGTTAGTACTCTCCTTAATGATTTATAGGAGTTTTCTATATATTCTTAGATCTGTTTCTTTGGTTTAGTTTTTTTTTTTTGTGTGTGTGTGTGTGTGTGTATGTGTGTTTGTCAGCACAAGCACAAAAATCTTCTCATTTTTAATTGTATCATAAAATGATCATGATGCAATGACCAAAGCTCAAAAAGGAACTAAACCACTAAATGGGATACCTTCTCCTCTTCTATCAGTCTTAAAGAAACCAATGCCACCTCAAATACTGTGATATTGTATATTTCATTTCCCTGAGAGATAATAAAAGAAAGATTATTGCTATAATAACTAGAAATCAATTATTGCCAGCTTCCAACTCAAGGAGAAAACATGTACAAATACTCAAAATATCCACGATCGGATCCATAGTTTAAGAATATAAGCATTGTTATGCTAACTCACACAATGGCAACTTTGCCCTAAATAAAACATTACTGGAAAGGAGATATGTTTATCACTTCTATAACACAAGAGAACATTGCCTTTATCCACTGCTTGTTATGAAAATTATATCCCCTGAAGTATACAACCACATAGAGCAAAATTTGAAAATAGCATTGATGATTTTGTGCCATTTACATTAACCATAGCAGCATGTTGAGTTTGGATTTGTATATCAAATTATAATCAACACTATCTTAAATATTTCTCCTGGGCCATTAAATTTTTGGTCTTTTGAGAACTACTCGCTATTTAGTGAAAAAGTCTATTCTTGCTTTCATTTGTTTGAAAATAATATGCCTCCCTTTGGGAATGCAAATGGAAAAATATTTTCTGAAGAGGTCTCTGCCTTTCCTGATGGAGTTCAGGATGCTCATCATTGAGTTACTTCTATATCTTACTCAGGCTCCTATTGTTATTACAATTTACGGTTAGAATATACTTGCTTAGATGTCTGCCTCCTGGACTGGATTGTCTCTTAAACTCTGTAAAAGCAAGAATAACAATACATACTTGTTTCTCCAGTTCCCAGAAAAATTCATGGTACGTAGTAGATGCTTATTTATATGACTCCTTGACTAACCAAAGGGATGTTTATTTGCTATGTTACAATTGGATTTGTTTTCAGCATGCTAATACATACAATGCTGACATTCTTTTTTCATATTAATAGGAATAATTTCTCATGCTCAGAGTTCCCTCTATTATATCCAATTATATAACCAACCTATGTTGATAGGAAGGATAACACCACCCAGGGTTGGAAGAGCCTTACATACCATGATTGGGCTTACTTACCTTCATGAGGGTACAGCAATTTTTGAATTGATAAATCTTATAATGGTTTCTAATACCATTGTAACTGGGAAGATTTCTCTTCAACTGTTACACTTTATAATTTGTTACTCTAACAATATTTATTGTGCATAGGCTAAATCAACAAAATGGCTGGGCCTAAAAATAATGATATATTTAATTACATAGAGCACTACTAGTGATTTTTCCCATTTGGTGTGGCAGAATGACATATTGTAAGCAGAATTTTTCAAAACCTGAGTAGAGTCTGTGTAAGATATGCCTATTTTGCTTTTAATTTACCCTGTCAAAATCTGAACAGTTAAATTAATTAGTTTCTTCTTTTTTTAAAGTGTCCACATATCTGTTCTTCTCTTGTAATAATTTAATTATAATCCATTTCTAATTGCCTTTCCACTTGTTTTTAGCTGTGTGGGCTCCCCCCACCTCCAGTATAGCTACATGCAGAAAATCAGTTTCAGTTGTAAAGAGATTTTAATTTGTTAGTTCATTGAATTACATTATCAAAACACTTTTAAATGTGACTTCAGGACTACTTTTGGAAACTTCTGAGAAATTATAGAGGACCTGAGAGAGATTAAAAAGTGAAATTAGCAAATGTTTTGCTTTGCCAAAAGGCAGAAAGGATGAACCTTGATAAATACAAATTAGTCAAGAGAGGACCCAACCATAGAAAAAATAGATATTTTTTTCTAATGATTTTAAAGAAAATTTAGAAAGTATAAGAAGCGCTAAGAATCTACATATATATCTAAGAATGAGTTAACATATACTTGTAAGAGAGTATATGGTAATAAATAGGAGAAGAGGCTGGTATATCAGATGGAAATAATAAAGGTATATTTTACTGTTTTTTTATTTGAGACAAGAGTCTCACTCTGTCACCTGGGCTAGAGTGCAATGGCATCATCACAGCTCACTGCAACCTCAAACACCTGGGCTCATGCAATCTGCCTGCCTCAACCTCCTGAGTAGCTAGGATTACAGGTGCACATCACCACGCCCAACTACTTTTTAAAATTTTTGTAGAAACAGGATCATGCTATGTTGCTCAGGCTGGCCTCGAACTCCCCGGCTCAAGCGATTCTCCTGCCTCTGCCTCCCAAAGTGCTAGGATTACAGGTGTGAGCCATCACACCCAGCAGTATATTTCACTTTCAAAAAAGCAATGCCAATGACTTCCTTTGGGATAAAATGGTGAAATTTTGTCTGGATTCAAAACTGGTGGCATCAATATACTCAGTGTGTTTTAACAACCTAATATCAAATTGATCAGAGGGCTCTAGTGAATCAACTTGAGTCACTGTCTTTGGCTTTCTTTTTTCTTCAGATTCCATCAATGCCCTAGATAAAAAAACATATGAAGGATGCAGATGACACAAAGCTGAAATTCATCGCTAATAAAAACAAGGATAGAATCTAGAATGAAATGATTTGGTAATCTCTTCATTTCTGTTGAATTTCAGTCCAGCCTGTATGCTAAAAACATCAAATACATAGGGAAGAAACGCCTTGGCAAGTCTTTCACTGGAGGGGACATCTGTGTTTACTCTGGTGATGTGATATGGTTACAACACATTTAATATAGTCTTAAATTGCTTTCAAAGGAACATGGATTCAGGTTTACATGAAGTAATAGCTACAGAAAATATGCTACTACTCAGACCACATTGGAATTGTTTTGTTAAATTATTTGCTGTATTTTTGGATGCATAGTGTCAAAATAGAACTATGCAGAGGAAGCCAACCAGCATTGCATGAGAATCTAAATATCATGTCAGAGATGGAATGATTGAAGAGTCTCATTCAGCATTACAAAGAATATGACATACACTAATTTTCTGAAATATGAATAGGCCTTATGTTTAAAAAGAAAGAATGTAAGGATCTCATGGTACAATAAGGTTTAGGAACATAGTGTTAATAAAATGAAAAGGTTTCTTTACTGTAGGAAATCTGAAATTTTTGCTAAGATGCTTGGTGACTTTTTAAGAAGTTTATAGAATGCAGTATTTTCCCAAGTTATCGGACCACAGAATACTCTTTTAAAACCCCTGTTCAAAAAAAAATATATATATATACATATATGTATGTATGTATACTGTAAGAATAAATGATAATTATAAAGGAAGTGGCAAGTTTGTTCTACACCTTGTAGTAAGAGGAGAATCAGCCAATTTTAGACTCAATATAAGAAAAACAAAAGATACCCTTGTAATTGTATCCAAAAAAACTGAACCCCTACCTGTAGGTGGGATGTAAGGAGAGTCCATACAGAGCTAAATTGGATGAGATGACCTTTGAAGTCAACGTCAACACTCTCAAACGTCAACACTCTCAAACTAATGAAATTTGTTCCAGAAGGCACTATCCAGTGCCATTTATAAAGGAAGCCTCCAGAGATCCTGTGCTCCTGGATTTAAGAAGGCCTCAAGACTTGTGAATTCTTCTTCCAAAATATGCCTTGGAAAAAGGTAGTTATCACTGCTGTTATAGTTTGGCTGTTTGTCCTCCCAAACCTCATGTTGAAAGTTAATCCCAAATGTTGGAGGTGGAGCCTAATGGAAGGTGTTTGCGTCATGGGGGCAGAAACCTCAGGAATGGCTTGGTGCTGTCTTCAAGGTAATTCTTCCTCTATTAGTTCCCTCAAGAGCTGGTTGTTAAAAAAAGCCTGGCACCCCCTCCATTCTCACTTCGTCTCTTGCATGTGATCTCTACATACACTGGCTCCTCTTCACCTTCCACTATGAGTGGAAGCCTCCTGAGGTCCTCATCAGATGAAGATGCTGTCACCATGCTTCTTGTACAGCCTGCAGAACCATGAGACAAATAAACCTCTTTTCTTTATAAACTACCCAGCCTCGGATATTCTCTTTTAGCAACACAGAATGCACTGAGATAATTGTTGCTTTTATTATGACCCTGTTACCATTATTTCTCTAGTAAATTCTATTAGTGATAGGGTCTTCCAAACTGCTCTCAAGTTTCCACTCTTGCTTCTCCTCCCTCGTATCCTCCTATTGCACTCCATGCTTTCTACACACAATAACCAGAGTAAATTTTGAAAACTCTAAACTACATTACACCATATCTATTCATCCTACACTAACCTCTAGCTATATTGGCCTTCATTCTGTTCCTAGATTTTGTTAGGTTCTTATTCCTCTGCCTGAAGTAATTCTCCCTAGGATGTTCTTATGTCTTCTTCACTTCACTCAGACCTATGCTTAAATGTCACTTCTCCAGGGAGGCCTTTCTGATCTACTCTCTAAATAGCAAACTTGCCCCCTTGAAAACTTCCTTATATCCCCCTCTCCCAAGCCCAGACCATTCTCTATGATTTTATCTTTATTTTTTAAATACATATTTGACAAGTTTTTGATTTTACCTCTTACAATGGAATATAAACTCAAACGATCAGGGACTTCGTTTTGTCCTCATCTTATTTCTTTCTCTTAGGATAGTGCCTTGAAGAGCAGAATGATAAATATTATTTTTTTCCAACAAATAAATATATAAAAGCATAGTTCATTTTTTACAAGTAACTTATTTAGCAACAGATTTTTACATAAGATAACTATAAAATTACTACAATGGCACTACGTTACAACTCAATTAATATTGCCATTATGAAGCTAAAATATAAAAATATGGGTTCTTCAAGTTATTTTACAGTAGACTATGTGGCATGATTATTTTTTTAAAAATTGATTCAGAATATAAAAGAGGCAGTTATTTACAACCTACATTGCAACAAGTTGCTAAGGTAACTACAATATGGCTAAAGCATTTCATCACTTTAATAATTGTATAGATTTTCAGTAAGCACCACACAAGACATATTAACTAAGATGTATCATTGTGTAAATTACTTTAGTCTAGAAACCAAGCTGCATAGCACATATTTACAGGAGATACTTTTCAAGGACATTACCCCATAAGGATGAAAGACTAAACATGCCTAAATATTAATAAATATGTCATTCATAGTACAAAGTTATTTTTAAATTCTTGTCTTCACAATTTCATAAATTGAACAATGTACAAATTAATAATTTGATCTAGAAGTTTGCCTAATGCACTACGTCAAGCTAAAAGCCCTCAAAATGACATTGTGGATGGTTCTTTAGATTTTCTTTTTTTTTTTTTTTTTTTTTATTTCAGCTCATTATGGGGGTACAAAAGTTCAGGTTATATATATTGCCCATGCCTCCCATCCCCCCAAGTCTGAGCTTCAAGTGTGTCCATTCCCTAGACAGTGCACATCGCACTCATCATGTAGGTATGCACCCATCCCCTCCCCCTCCCCCCATCCCCCCCAAGTCAGAACTTCAGGCGTGTCCATTCCCCAGGCAGTGCGCATCGCACTCATCAAGTAAGTACTTAAAAACAAAAAGAGCTTTGCATGTATCATTACCTATGCGGTAGGTACTATTAGATACCACACTGTATACACAAGAAAACCATAGCAAAGAGGGCCTAAATTAGTCCTTTCCTCAGAAACCCCACTGCCTCAAAAGAGTCAGTAACAAAGTTCAGGGGGTCTAATTCCAAGATCTGTGCTCTTAATTGGTATGATATCCTATTTGTCCTTTATGTACTTTCTTTACTAGATACTCAGGATACAAATTGCATTTTTCCTTAGAATATAAGTTGCTAGAGATACCAGTACTTTGCTGGACATATAGTTCATGTAATATTCAGTTTAATTAAATAAGTCAGCATATGAATAGAAGAGGAATCTGGGAGGTCAGAGGAACTTGAATGGTACAGCAAAGGGCACTTATGACATTAGCATCTATTAGAAGTCATAGAATTTGCATTGCCTGGAATCAGGATCTTCTTGCCTTTTGCGATTGGTTGATTTGACAAACAGCAGTTAGCTGGTCCAGCTACTTAAGCTCCATGAACCAGTGATGCCAGTGCTTCATCAGATGAAAATATAGTAAGTGTATATCTTTAACAGATCTCGCATCATCAAATGCAGATGAGAAGCAAATAGTGCTGGACATATGCTCTGCTAAAAGAATTCCTAGGTCCAAGTTTGAGTTAATGGATTCCCAAGGAAACTGGGAACAGTCACCTGGGAAGCTCAAGCTAGGTACTTAAATCATGCATTTTCCTTTCTAGTTTCCTTACAGAGAATTGATTAAAACAACAGCAGTAGCAGCAGCAGCAGCAGCATATATCTTAATTATGGTAAGTAAATGTAGGATTTGACAAATGTCATAATTAGGTATCTATTATTATATACTAGGGGTGACAGTTCCTAAAGTGACTAGTGGTTAATTTTCTACTCATCAGTTCATTTGAATTGATCTTTGATTTCTCAATAATAATTCACTGCTTATCTAAAACTCTAAAAGGAGATAAAGCACAGAATTTTCATTCCAAATGAAAAACTTCTGGAGCCTACTTCTAGCAAGCACTGTTATAGGTGTTAATTTTCCTCCAATATCTAATATATATAATAATTTTATTAGCAATAATCCTTTGTCTAGGTATCACTTGACAATTTTCCAACAAAATAATATCCATTTTCTTATTGGACTTTCACAATCCTCAAAGCTAGTATTTTTAATTGATATTTTTACCCAGGTGTCTAACTTATGAGTAGAAAGGCCAAAACTGAATTTACATTTTCTGTTTGGCATGCCTATATATCTCTAGAGTTTTATAATAGTTCCAAAAAGAAATACTCACTTAAGCAGTCTCTTTTTAGCCAGAGAAGCCATTTTAAGTGACAACTGAGTGATCAATTTATCTATACTTGTTATATAAAATACATCATGAATATGGCCGTCCTGCCACATTTGGTAATGAACAAGTGGCACAGGATTATTAAGATAAAATAAAGTCCCACTTCAGTAACTAATGTTTGTACCTGTGAGCCATTTATGGCCTCAGTATTCTCACCTGCAAAATGAAGGTAGGACCAAGTATTCTCCAAAGTCGTTAATAGTCTATTTTTAAAATTATGATATAAATCATAAAAATAGATTATTAGGAATATTGTACATATTTATCTTAATGTCTTTTAATGTCAGGTATGCTAAAAATATATCTGAAAGCTAGAGGTTTGTTATTTTCCCAAAGACTCTCATTTTCTCAGAATTTCCAGGGTCATAATAATGGGTTTAAATAATTTCAAATAGTTGTACAGTAGCAATAATTATTCTCTATCATAGACTATCGATTCATAGATATTTTTGTGAGAAATTTTTACGTTTTTTCTTAAAATTTGATTCACTTTTTTTCCCTAGATGTAAATATTTTTCTCATCTGATTTTGACTAAAGACAGAGACAATTCAAATAACAATATTAACTTTTTTGTTTTGGTTTTAGTTTTGGTTAATGACTGAGGAATACAAATCTTTGGTGACATAGGTTAGCCTGTAAAATAAAATGTAAGCAGAAATATGAGGTATATATCTTTCATATGCCTTATGACAGCACACAAATAGTCATTTGAGTTTTGAAATTTTAATAAAAACAAATTGAACTATAAAATTCTGAAATATTTCATCAATTTATCTACAAAAACTAAACTATGAGTCGTTCTTCTAATATTTTCAAGTAAGGCCTGTATACCCACCCACTCGCCACCCCCCCAAAAAAAAAATTTCAGCCATGCTATGCCCACCTTGACAAAGCCAATCAATACTTTATATAAAATTTTAAGAAGATCAAAGTTGACTCTCATGAGGACTTTTGGGGAAGGCCTACTTGTTTCATATATTTTGTTTTACTCTGGCATAATATTGTTGAACAAGAAGGATAGTGCCAGGTATTAATAAGAATTTTAACCAGTTTCCTTATATGCCCAGAATCACATAGTTTAATATAATGTATATAAGCAATGTTTGTGGTGTAGTGGAAAGAACACCGGACATGGAGATAGAAATGTATACATTTTATGAACCTCTTTTATATTCATATATAAATTGGGAATGGTAATATATGGCTCACAGGCTGTTCTGAGTTTTAAATAGGAAAAAAATGTTAACTCTTATGAAAGACAAAGTTGTCAACAAATATTGGATATTGTTCTTAATATGGATATTATAAGTATAAATAAAATGTGAGCTTTCTTAAGAAGTTCCTCTTTACAAGAAAAAAAGTGAAATTCAAATACTCTTAGCTGTCCTCATCTGTGTCTTATTTCAATAAGATGGATAGCTTTGAAAGTGGAATAAGAGAAGCTCCTGGTGTTGTTTGCTAAGTCCCAAAGAAAAGTCTCCATAGCTTTGGTTTCCATCATAACATTATAAATAGATAAAATTTTTCTCTTGAAGATATTTAACACTCACTTTTTTAAGTGACAGAATTCTGAGCCTATTGTCAAGTTGAGAGAGAGTATGTTCAGCATGATGCCAGAAAAAAAAAATAATACCATCCTGATTTGTAGCAACTGCAGATGTCCGTGGTATATATTCCTTCTATGGCCAATCCCAGCTACCAACTTGCCATCAATGAAAGTGCAATTGGGAAGAGAAAAGTTGGGGGTATATATTAAAATAATAAACAATCAGCTCTCCAAGCCAGTGCAAGTTGGCTCTAGCAAACACCTGATATTTGTTTTGGTATCCAGTTAGTTTAAGCAAATAAAAAAGAAATCTTGGAGGTGCTTATACTTTGCCTTCATTTGCACAGGCTTGTATAATATTTTATTTAAATCAAGAATGTCACCTATTTTTTCTCTTATATTTTACAGCAAAACTGAAAAATTGAAATGCTGTCAAATTATTAATAAAATGGTTTTAAGTTCAAAATACACTTCCTTTTCCTCCTTTCTCCTCCCAAAAAATGATTTGACTGTAATTCTAGCTCCAAGATTGCTCAAAAAAGAAAACATCAAACGATAGAAGACTGCCTCAGTTTTCACTGTATATTCTTTAATGGGGAAAGTTAATTCCCAGTGGGCCCTGCCAGCAACTGAATGAAATACATATAGCATAGCTTTATTTATTTTCCCATGAGGGATGAATACAACATGAAGCAGTATATCTTGTTACTTCCCAAAACCTATAAATGTGACCCATATCAATGTCACTATTTCACTATTATCAGTGGAGAGAGTCTATTTCCCTAAAAGAGAAATGTAGAATCCCCTGATAATGATGTTAAAAATAATTAAATCAACATTATAATGGTTATATCTGGTTTATAAGACACTCAAACAGCAGGTGAATTGAGATTCAAAGAACAGAACAAATATTTTACCTAGTACTTAAAATTCTTGATTATCAGGAAATATCAATTTCAGAGCAAAATACTCACTAGTGTAGCTTGAGCTTCATGACACGTGGTGTGCTGGCCAAAACACTGGACTAGAAGAAAATATATTCTTGTTCTAAGGCTGTTTCTAATACTGCCACCAATAAACTGTGTGATTAGATCATGACCTAGTCTCTTTGTGCTTCTCTTTCTCTTATTGTGAAATAGCAGGAAGGTAGTTTAACACATTCAAGTGTTCTTTCCAATTCAATTATTTCCTGAATTTATGAATCATGATGTTTACTTACAAATCTTCTCTTTGCAGCTAGTTCTAAAATTTTTGGATTTGTAAGTAAACATTTTAAGCTCTTATTCTTTATGTAATAATTGTACAATATGTTTGAATTCATGTAAATGCCTAAAATACATGGATGAACTATTAAATTATATAACCTATACTTGACTCCAAAATAAAGTATTCATCCAACATATTGTCTTTTCTTAAATACTAACTACTAAAAAGAAAGAAGTCTTAATTTTAAATAGGTAATTCAGTCAAACCTTCTGCTATGGACTGAATTGTCTTCCCCTTCCCTCAATTCACATGTGAAACCCTAACCCCCCAATGTTACTGTATTTGAAGAAAGGGCCTGTAAGGAGATAATAAAGGTTAAATGAGATTGTAAGGGAGGGACCCTAATCCCACAGGGCTGGTACCCTTATAAGAAGAGAAAGAAACAGCAGATCTCTCTCTCTCTCTCTCTCTCTCTTTCACTCCCTCCATCATTTGAGGATACAGTGAGAAGCTGGCTATCCATAAGCCAGGAAGAGAGCCCTCATCAGTAACAAAATTAGCTGGAACCATGATCTTGGACTAGCCTCTGAAACTGTGAGAAAGTAAATTTCTGTTGTTTAAGCTACCCAGACTATGGTATTTTGTTATGGCAGGCTGAGCTGACTATTACATTTTCCTTTAAATATTTTCATTTGAAACATTATGAAACAATACTTGTATCTTTTCTCAGTATTATTTTAATACTTAAATTTTCTTTCCATTGTTTATAGCCCTTATAGTTTCCTACTTGTACCTTTAAAATGACTTTAGTCAGGGAAAATACATATCTACATCCTTCTCTTTTCCTTATCCCCAATTCTGAAAAGCTACCATGTTCAGTTTATTCTACCTGCTAAATTTCCCTTTTCCCCTCCTTATTTTTCCTTCCTTATTCTTCCTAATTTAGATCCCTTTGCTATCGTAACAACTTTCCAATTGGACCCTCTGCCTGAAGTCTAAACATCTCCAAATTTTTATTTCAAAATGCCCCCCAAATGAGCTTCTTCATATGCATGTTTTTTGATAAAAGTTTTTGATGATTCCTGGACACCCATAGGATAAAAATCTCAAACTTCTGCATGGATGAAAGATCCTTCATGATCAGCCCCTCACTCCTTATCTTTACTAATGTTGTTGCCTTTATTTGGAATGCTTTTCCTAAGTATATTCACATACCACAACTCTTTCCCATCTTTCAAATAAAATATCAAATGCTGAAAGCTATGTATTAGACATTGTCCTAAATATTTTATATGTACCTATGAATTTAATACTACAAAATCCATAAGGAAGGTGTTATTATCATCTGAGTTTTTTTTTTTTTTTTTTTTAATTCGGACTACTGGGTGACAGAAAGATTAGTAATTTGGTCCATCACCCAGCTAGTAGATGGCAGAACTGAGAATACAACCTAGGCAGTCAAGATCCAGAATCTAGGCTTCATACCATAAAGCATACTGCCTCTCTAAGCACAAACACCGTTCATTTCCTTTGTGAGGCCCTCTCTAAATTTACCAGAAAATCGCTGATATTTTTTTCTTCTATGGCTCACTGCATATTACTCTGTTTTATTAATTAACTTGTTCCATTTTAAGGTAATTTTATTCTCCTTCACTAAACTAGAAACTCATTGAAAGCAGACACCACAAAATCTCACCATTTTATCCGTATAACTGTGCATAGTACATGGTCAATATTTAATACATAAATGTTAATTGCGATTGTTTTACCATTTTGCAAAGATCTTAAAATATTTTATTTTCTTTGAAAAAAATTAGAATCCCAACTATTATATGACTTATTATTACCTTTTCTTTTCCATTCTTTTTTTTTTTTTTTTGAGACAGTCTGGCTCTGTTGCCCCTGCTAGAGTGCCGTGGCATCAGCCTAGCTCACAGCAATCTCAAACACATGGGTTCAGGCAATCCTCCTGCCTCAGCCTCCGGAGTAGCTGGGACTAGACTACAAGTGTGTGCCACCTCACCTGGCTAAGTTTTCTATTTTCAGTAGAGACACGGTCTCCCTCTTTCTCAGGCTGGTCTTGAACTCTTGAGCTCAAGCTATCCTCCCCCTCTGGTCTCTTAGAGTGCTACGATTACAGACGTGAGCCATGGTGCCTGGCCAATTTATTTATTATATTGACTATTTTGGTTTTATAAATTTCAAGGAAATAAGTAGTGCAATGACAGAGAATAATATATGTCAATAATATTTGTTTTTATCAATTATTACCTGTCCCTGGAATTAAACAAAATATATTTTTCTACTTACAAGATAGTCTTTTCAGAAGGATGACATATTTCTGTTATCTTGAAAATATTCAAACATCCCCTAAAATAAAGTGATGAGCTGCATTAAGAAGTCATCACTTTCACAATTAGTTATTTTTGGCATTACATATGGCTTGAAAATTAACATTCTAACGTTAGTTTAAAGTTTAGACAATTAAAAAAAGGAAAAGGTGTTTTCTTCAAACAAACTAATTATGTTCCATTTTATTAACAAGGAGTCTAAAAGATAGAATATGATACTATTGAAGTTTACATGAACTGACACCACTTTGTATAAAACCATTATCATAGCTGAGCTTATTAAAAGAATAAGAATGTGCCTTCACTAATAACCAGGTCAAGGTCTGGTTCCCCTCCATCATATTCCTCTCCTTCTGTGATATAAACAATTGTCCACTCATTTTTATTGAATCTTATCAAAAAAGCCATTGTGGTTTCAAGCTTGTAATGAAGACCCTGTTTATACACTTACAAATTATAGGGGTAACATGTTCTAAAGTACCTTCCTGTACCTGTGGAGATTTTCTAAGTCTACCCATGGATAAATCCATTGGAGAAGAAAGGTAATTGAGAGTCTTTGTCACATGTACTAATATAGCAACACATACAAAATGAAATTTAAGCAAAATTAAGTAAAGTGAAGGTAGTCTCAAAGTTTAGGGAATAGTTTCTATCTCAGTTGGTGAAATTCAGAGCAGAGTATGCTATGAGATAATAATGTCTTGCTACTCCCATCCCAGCCCAGAGATCTTTTCCCTCAATCCCTCTCTGTGAAAGGGTAAATTCATGTTTCCCTGTATTTGTGTATGAACCGTCATGATGAGCATAAAATATATTTTCATTGCACTAATGTACTGGAACATCAAAATATTTCCCGAATCACTTACAACTAAGTTGACATTTTAAGTTAATTCTTCATGCTTTTCATAATCTCTGTCTGTTTCTTATCCAGCATAGTCCATAGGTTAGCATATCATAATCTGTGAGAAGTTTTTATAGAAATTAGATTTAGAATATAATTCTATTAAACAAAGTATGGCCCCTTTAAACTAGCCTCTGAAACACGAAATAAAATAAAGCAGCATGGTTTAAACTTGAACTTAACACCTAAAGAGACTGAGATTGTGAAGACTAAAAGTGACACCCTTGTGTTTATGCATATTGTTGGGGAAAAAATTGAGGTTTTCACAAATTTCATGAAAATGTGAAAAGGATCTGTTAATATAATATTTTATCAGATATTTATTTTTATTTTATGAACATCTTAATATGGCTCCTCTAAATCCTAAATTATAGAGGCTTTTAATCTGTGTGAGGGCATATTCAACTATTATAGGATATAATGTTCACTGTATAAATGGAGTATGTGATCACAAATTAGTTTTAAACAATAGGGCAGGAATCCTGCTGGTGGTGAAGACATAAAAACTGCTAAATGTCACAAGTACTGAAACTGTTTTGTTTTATGTAGCAGGTTGTTCAGGAGCATACTCTATTTGTTACCTGATTAGAGCTTCCAAATGTCATAGAATGCCTGGTCTTCCAATCCTGGCTAAGGCTTAAGGAGGATGGAAACAAAATTATATGTAATCATGCTCTGAATTACACCATTTACATCAGTCCTAAGGATCCTTTTATCTTGTAGCGAGCATATCTGAATGATTTTAGTGGATTTCACAGAGTGGAATCAGAGACTACTTTTTCCCCCTGGGGAAAGTGGTTTGGAGTTTTAAAATGTATATGAATTAATTTGGAATTTAACTGATGCTATGTTCTTGGCACCCAAACCTTTTTCCTGACGAATGTTTATAGTAAGTCGCTAAAGTGAAGTTTAAAAAAGAACAACTAATGCTAATGGGGATTTTAAACTTCTTTTTAAGGTTTCTGTCATTCTTTTATAATCCCTATTTCTGCTTCTCTGGGCCTCTCCTTAAAGTACAAGTAGAAAATTTCTAAGAGACCTTGCTATGTGAGGAGAGGAAGATTTTTTATCTTAGCCACTGCATTCTCTCTCTTTTTTTAAATACTGTCTCTGATTTAAGATAGCTATTCTTTTTTAAAATTTACTTTTATTATATATATTTATGGTATACAACATGTGTTTGATATACATATACATAGCAATATAATTACTATCCTCAAACAAATTAACACATCCATTACCCTCCATAGTTGCCTTTTTTGTGTGTGTGGTACCTAAAATCTCCTCTTAACAAATTGTCAGTATACAACATAATATAATTAACTATAGTTTTCATGCTGTACCTTATATCTCTAGACTTATTCATCCTATATAACTACAAGTTTGTACCCTTTGACATACTTCTTCCCATTTCCTCCCTCTTCTTGCTTCTGGTAACTGAAGGAGATACTACCACTTGCAACTACATGGATGAAACTGAAGACATTATAAAAAGTGAAATAAGCCAAACATAGGAAAAAATACTGCATGATCTCATTTATATATGGAAACTAAAAGAAGCCAATACATTCTTGGAGTGGATACAGAGCCATGAGGCAGACATGAGAAGGGAAAATTAATAGTGAGCTGCCTTTTGGAGTTTGAAAATTCATGTTTTAATCACTAAAGATAGTACTGACAAGAGGATGATGTAAAATAGCTCTGGAATTCTAGGAATTACATATATTTTTTAAACATAAATTTTACCTTCACATCTTAAATCTAGATTTTTCTTTTAACCAAGAACATCAGCATACACCAATACTTCGTGGATAAAAAGCTACTAAGTCCAACTTCTAGCCAAATCAAGCTTATGTTGTGGTTTCCAGTCTGAATCTCAGGGAGACTTAGAGAAATCAGAAAGGTGAAGACTTAAGAAATATATTTACATGAGCAATAAAAAACCCTGTAAAAATTCAACCTGAGATTAAAAGGGAAGAGGCAAATAAGCCTGACACAGGAAGAAAGGTTTAGTTGTCAGAGGGAAGAAATAATTCTGAGAGTAGTGTGGTGACTTTTCTTGTATTCTTGCCTTGATTGATCACTAAGATGGAGGAAAGTGGAGCTGACATTAATTTTGCAAGAACAGTTTCACTAAGCTCTGTGAAATGTGGAGTGCTTTGTGATCCTTCTAACAGGGTTAACACAAATGGGAGTGAGGCTTTTGCTCCTATCTCCCCTTCCCATACTTTTCCTTAAGCTCCATGTTCCTTAGCAACTATGGATGCTTCAGTGCACCGATGCTGGTGCCCATTGAGAGAGTCACAGAAACAATTCCAGGAAGAACTATGAGGCTAGTGAAACCTTAGTTAGTATTGTTAGCATAACTTCATTTATACAAAGAGCATATGTAGCCCTGAATAACTTTAGATGGTACCAAGTAGTTCCTGCTTTTCGTGATGTATACAAGGGAAGAAAACATTCTTTTAAAGTCCTATAAGTCTAATTCAGCTTAGACTATTGTTTTAGGTCAGATATTTTAGAAGCAGACCCCGAGATGGATATTCTTATGCAAATGAAGGGAGAGAGTGCTCTGAAGTAAAAACTTTAAAAGAGTAAATAAACCAGGTAAGGACAAGGGAAGGAGGCAGGCAAAGATGTGGATTCAGCTCAGTGGTGTGTAAAATGTGGTCCCCAGACCAACAGAATCCTCATCACCTGAGAATTTGTTAAGATACAAATTCTTAGGCCCAGATCTACTGAATTAGAAACTCTGAGGGTGGAGCCAGTAATCTGTGTTTTTAACAAGCCCTCTAGGTGATTCTGATGCACACTAAAATTTGAGAATCACTGGTCCAGCTAAAATCTAGCCTCAGCCTGATCTTGGGGAGAACCCTGGTGCATAAATGGCACCTCAGACTTGTCCCCCTTTGAGGCAATCTAGGCAGTGTTTGTACTCCCTGTGAATGAGTTATTGGCTACAGACCAACCCTGGGGAGGGAAGCATCCTCTCCCAGGCAATTTTGGGTGAGGTGGTACAATGGTTCTTTCTCAAGGGAAGGCTGCTGCTGAGGACTTCTGGTAAAAAGCATCTAACTGAGGCACCAACAGCATCTACCACAACTGTATGTTCTATTGGATAAAGTTTTGGGTGAATACAAAAGGTTTTTGTTACAACCTGAAATCCAGAGTTCTAGGAGGTCTTGAAGGCATCAGGTAATCTAACTTTGGTTTCTACTGCTTCCTCACCTCATCCTTTCTTTTTTCTAATCAGTAGTTTGGTCCCAATCCAAAGCAAAATTGTCAAGCCTAGAGAACTGTGAACCCACAAGGGAAGACAATGGAATAAAATTATCTAGAATAGCAAAGACCCTTCATTCCTTTAACACCTTATTCAATAGCTATTTCTTGAGTACCACCTGAGTTGCAAGGGAAAAAAATCTCTTAAATTATGGTTATTGGGGAGAGGACATTTAACGGGACTTAAATATGACAATAGCAGTTCCCTGCAATCTGGGGGAGGCCTTTTGAGAAATTACACTGATTGGAAAGGAATTTACAGGAATTAGTCACATGTATAAAGAGAGAAGACTTCCATACCAGAGAATGGATCCCACACAGTTTCCAAAGTGGGAGGTATCATGAAAAATGAAAGCCACAGAAATTAAAGAGACCCACTCTCTGATGTCATTTCTGTCCTATTCCTGGGACATTCTCTTGGCTGCTTCTTCCTCTCCTTAGGCTCACTCTTGATACCTGTCGCATGAAAACTCCAAAAGGAAATTTATTGCGTAGATCTCAGTCATCACTGATCTGGCCTTGCAGCTGTATAAACTTCAAGGCTCATGTCCTCTTGGAAATCTCCCCTAAGGAAAGCATGTATCCTCTCAAATCAGACGTTTTGGTCCTTCATTATTATTAACTTTGAATTTTAATGTTTATTAACCTTGACTGTCTATCAAATTTGTAGGCTCTTTAAAGGCCAGGAGTTTTATTATGTGTATACCATGTTTATACCCCCCTTAGAATCCAGCAAAGTGTTGGGCAAACAGTATATACTCTTTTAAAACTTGCTGAATTGATTTCTTTGATTCTATCAGGAGTTTTTCACTTCTCTGCTGTAAAAAAATAACTGCACTGAAGTAACATATAAATATAAATCAACTCCAAATAGTACAAATAGTAAAAACATGAAAGATACTACCTACTATTCTCCAAGCACACACAAAAGCAATGTTTTAATACTTATGTGAGTCTTTAGACCTCTTACCTCTGCCACCATCCTTGTATTTTAACACAATGCAATTTTCTTTCTTTCTCAGTTTCCCACTGCTGCTGTATTGTACAATGCTTAGGAAATTAAAGGGCCATACATAAATTGTTATACTAGAAGATTGCATTCAACACTGGCTTATTTAAGGCATACATAAACATAAGCAAACTACAAATTATTACCTGAACTGTCCAAAGAAAGTTTTAATTTTCCATTAATAGCATGAGGAGGTAGGTGTCTAACACTAAACTATGCTGGAAATTTGCTCAGTAAAATTTCTGGCAACAGGTCTAAGCACCAAGAGGTCTACATGCCAGCTGAAGCTTTGAGCCATCTCAGGCCTCATCAGGCACAGCTGATAAGTGGCTTGTCATGTTTAAGGGGAGGATGCTGGAGGGTATTGCTGGTTTCAGACAATTGAAATGCAATGACTGTCACAAATCATCAAAGATCAGTGCTGTCACTCTATTAGCACTGAGATTGCAGAAGCCAAGTCTTGATGTGTTCCTCTGAGACACAACTATTTATACAGAAACCACTTCTTTTTATCTTGAGGTCCTTCCATCCCTTTAAGGAAAAAGAAAAATCTTTTTTTTTTAAATACAAACTAAAATCTATGGTGTTTTCACACAGTTGATTCCTAACTTCTTTATTGCAAAGAACAAACAAAAGTAAGACTTTGTTCTGACACAGAATAAAGGAGGTATCTTTTCTTCAGTGAAGATTACATCAGTTCAAAAGCAGACAAGGGAATCATCCCGCTAACGAAGTGGGCTGGTCAAGAAAGAAACACATGACAATGTATTTTATTCTGCAGACAAGTTAGTAATTCCTATGTGGATTGGAGCCAGCTTGGAGACAAGAACTATTCCCAGGATTTTTGAAAATTCTCACACAATGACATATATTAATAATTTCCATGCTAAATGAATACTTTGATTAATTGGTTGCTTTGATTTGAATTTGGTTGCTATTTTCTTGCTTTATTTCTTCACATTTTATAGGTTGATGCTTTAAACATGATTTTAATCATAGTAATTTACTATATTTGACATCATGTTTATAATTCTAGCATTCAGCTTGTGCCCAGTCCCCTTGTAAAGAATTTGATGCTTAGAATGTTTAACATTACTTTCAGGACACTTGCAGACTACCAAATTATTTTAAATCCTATGAAGTTTTATCAGTATATGTAAACATTTTAGAAGACATTTCTTCCTTCAAGCTAATACCTGTGCTCTCTAATTAGTGAAACAGATAAAATTATTACTGCTATTTTACACTGGAGGAAACAGGCAGCATTTCTCTACAAGACTGTTTTAGTGTGTATTATTTTGGAATTTCACCAAGTAAAAACTAGAATCTCAAAATCATAATCATCTCACCCAATTCAAGGTTGTGTCTTCTTAGCGGATGTTAGAAAAGGCAGATGAGGACATTTGAATTTGGATTTGAAACAAAGAAAACTTCAGTGAAAATAAGGTGGTTTAATGGCTTACACTCTTCACTATGTCATCAGTCTCTAGGAGCAGTTCTCTAGAGAAAAGACAAAGAGAATAGAAGAAAAGAAAGGAAGGAGAGCACAGGGGAAAGTATCAGAAGAAAAATTAAGGGAAGAAAGATGGGGAAAATGTAATTTTATATAAGCTCTTTAATATGTACAAAATTCACAGCTTAATGCTTTATTTTAATAGTAAAATAGTTATTTGTATTTATGAAATTAGATTTATGAAATGAATTGACACATATATGCTTATTCAACAAAACTTATATCATTTTCCTCTATTCATTCACTCAAAAAGTAAAGGAGATCATCTTGTTAATTGATTACTAGTGATGTTAAAGAAGTTTTCATATTTGTAAAAGGCTTTTCCTCTCCTCTAAAACTCTGAAATATTCTCTCTCTGTATATGTACACATATCATACATATATACATATGTGCAATATACACATATACATGTATGTACATGTGTACACATGTGTGTATACATATATATAGGCCTGCGAATGTATAGCAGTTTAAGGACTTTTTATTTTCTTTTCAGTTTAAGAGAACTGGTGCTTAAGACTGGCTGTAACCTTATAGAAGAGAAAAGGAGAAAATTCAGTATTCATGTGATTATCTGATTAACCATGGTAAGGATCTTATTGAAGGTCATTGTGTTTGTTTAGAATAAAATCATATTTGAGCCTGTAAAATAAAAAAGGAATTTCTGCATTATGGAGGTATCTTAAACAGATTCAAGTAGACCTACCATTTGACCCAGCAATCCCATTATTGGGCGTATACCCAAAGGAAAAAAGGTCATTCTTTAACAAAGACACATGTACCCGAATGTTTATAGCAGCACAATTCACAATAGCAAAGATGTGGAAACAACCCAAATGCCCATCAATACATGATTGGATTAGTAAGCTGTGGTATATGTATACCATGGAATATTACTCAGCTATAAGGAATGATGAAGATACGACATCTCTATGGTTCTCCTGGAGAGAGTTGGAACCCATTATATTAAGTGAAGTATCCCAAGAATGGAAAAACAAGCATCACATGTACTCACCAGAAAATTGGTTTCCCTAATCATCACCTAAATACAAATCTGGGAACGACACCAATTGGATATCAGACTGAGGTGGGGGTTGGGGAGGGGATGGGGGTATGCCTACACAATGAGTGCATTGCGCACCGTTTGGGGAGTGGTAACACTTGAAGGTGCTGACTCGGGAAGGGGGGGTGGGGAAGGGAGGGATATATACCTCATGATAGGTGCAATGTGCACGACCTGGGGAACAGACACGCCTGGAGCTCTGACTCGGGGGGAAAGGCGGTACAGGAGCAACATATGTAACCTGCAATTCTGTATCCCCCATAACAAGATTAAAAAAAAAAAAAAAGGAATTTCTTTTTTTGTAAGTATACAACAGGAAATTTCATGGACATTAAAAGATGAGAAAGAAAATAAGATGGCCTTATGGGAAATGAAATTTGAAACTCAGAAAATTATGACTTAATTTCTCTCTACTCTTTTCTCTCTTTCAACATAATCCCTTCCTCTCCTATTGTATATTATGGTACAAGGCTTCAGGGTTCCTTTGCCAAATGTATTAAGTGGTCTTATATAAACTTAAGATAGACAAGGAGATTTACTGGACACACTTGAAAAACAAGCATATGATGATTTTGTACTGCGTCAATTTAGCTAAACTAGAATTATGTTTCCTAGAATTTCCTTTCCTGTCAATGTCAGGGTTAGATTTGGCCACCAGAAAAATTTTCATGATAGTTAGAAAGGCAAGAAGTGAAACTGCATCCCTTATACTTTGAAAGTTGATTTAGGGTACCAGGCATTGCTTCAGCTTCAGTGGGTCGTTGCAGATTTGCTCTCTCACCTTCTTGGCCAGACCCTGTGATAATTCAGCTACTACCTGGAGCCCCTCTTGCAGCTTCTCTGAGTCCTACTTGAAGCTTGGACTTTAGCTTCTTTTGAAGATCACCTATGGAAAAAGGTTTCAGGATTTTTATTTTTTTATTTTATTTATTTCTTTATTTATTTTTTGAAGATCAGCTCTGTTATTGAGGTTGAGACGTGTTTTTGTCTTCTTCATGAGTTCTGCCTGCCCCTTCTTTCCCCTGCTCCCTCCCCACATGCTGTCCAAGTTTGCATTCTGAGAGCTTGTCCTGCTGACCTTTAGTGATACTAGGGCCCCACCAGACACAGAGAAAATAGCATTGCATAAGTTTCTCCATCAGTTCCCACAACTATGTGAAGACTGATCCATATAATAATATAATCTATTTCATACCTTTCTAGTGGTGTGCTTCCCTGATCAAAGCTTAACTGCTACCGAAATTTGCTAAGAATAGTGGTTCCAGGAGAAAGCAAATTTATGGATGAGTTATAAGAATTGACTGTGTTATCTAGACCTGTTCTTGATCTGATTAGATTTATTAATAAATTCATTAGTGAGTCTGTTGCCACTGATAAAGAGGACACAGATTTTATGGCATGAAGTGATACAAATTTTTTTTTGAATTGCAACTTGCAGATACTTTTAATCAAGTGCCTATAGAAGGAAAGTCTTTGGATGACCAAGTATTGGTTGCCATTAGCCATCTTAATAATAATAATAATAAAAAGATGATAAATAATATTGCTTGGTTACTTCTAAAGGTATCAGAGCACTTGACGAAAGAAAATGGTCAGGTAAAGGCTTTCAATTTCCAGCACAAGGTCCAGGTAAAGAAACAGAAATCTCGTATGACTGCTCTTAAGCAAAACAAAATGAAACAAACCAAACCGAAACAAAACCACCTTATTAAAAGCTGTAGGACCAAAATTTGAAAGAAAATGAAAACCAAATTGAATGTCTGTAGTTAACTGGGTTTAACTCAAGCAGATTGAATTCATAGCTTCATAGTGTCTCTTATGTTAGGTATTGATTGGAAAGAAATTGCACCCCCAAAATGGTTGGGTCTATGCCAGCAAATCTGAAGCTAGAGATCATGACCCTCTAAATTCTGCCAAACATCCTTTGCTAGTAGAAGGAGCCCTTCCTCCCCATCCAAGGAGAAGCTTTCCCCTTCCATAAAGAATCTTAATGGTTTTGCAAAAGACTGATGATCCTTCTTAGGACCTACCCCTACTATAACTCACTGTTTCCAGAACTGTACTCGGGCTCAAGAATTGTCAGATCCTTATAATTAAGTCACAGGGATAATTATTTAGGATTTTATTCAAAGTCATGCCATCCTTTCTAACTATTCTTTTGAGAAAGAGCCACTGGCTTGCTACCTAGCCCTTGTAGAAATTGAGTGTTTTACCAAGGACCATTATGTTAAGATGTGACTTGAGCTTCCCATCATGAAGTAGACATTTTCATATGTATTAAGTCTTAAATTTTGGGCACACATAGAGGCATTATATCACCTCACAGATGGGATAGGTTGGAGACTGAGCTCAAGCTGAGTCACAAGTAAGTTCCATGAGCAAGTGGTGCACATGTCCATGCCCCTACTCCTGCTACACTGCTTTTTGCTCTCAGAATGCACACTTAGCCTCACAGCAGGCTCCTCTATGACCATTTACTAAGGAAGAAAAAAATCAGGACTTGTTTACAGATGGTTCTGCATGATATGCTGGCATCACCCAAAAGTAGGTGGCAGCAATGGTATAATCCCACATGTAGGTGACAGTGAAGAAGGGTGTTTAAGGGAAATTCTCTCAGCGAATAGAATTCCAAGTAGCACATTTGATTGCTTATTTTGTCCAGGAGGACATATGGCTGGAGATATGGCTGACACTGATTCATTGGCAGAAATGAATGGTTTTGATGGACAATGAGGGACTTGGAAAGGGACGTAATTGGAAATTTAGTGGTAAGGAGTTATAAGGCAGAAATATGTGGAAAGATCTCTTCAAATGGAAAAAAAGCAGAGTTATATGTATCTCATATAAATGCTCATCAAAGAGCAAACTAGCAGAGAAAGATCTTAATAATCTGATGTACAAAATGATCAATTCTATAGATATAAGTCAGCTTCTTTTCCCAGCTATCTCTTCCTTGCCCAATGGACTCTTGAACAAAGAGCTGATGGTGGCAGGGATGAAGGTTATGCATATACTAAGCAACAAGCACTTCTATTCTTCAAAGCCAATCTGGCTACAATCACTGCTGAGGATCCAATCTGCTAATATCAGATCTTCGCATTGAGTCCTTTAATATTGACATCACTCTTTGGGCTCACTAGGTATCCACTGGATTATGTTAATTATATGGGGCCACTTTCATCATGTAGAGGCCAACAGTTTTTTCTCACTGGAATAAACGCTTACTTTAGAATGAAGATATCTTCCTTACCTACAATGTTTCTGTCAAAATCACCATCAGTGTACTTTTAGAATGCCACATTCACTATTAATGGTGTTCCAACAGCACAGCTTCTGACAAAAAGAGCCCATTTTACAGCAAATAAAATCTGATGACAGGTTCATGCTTATAGAATTCACTAATCTTAACACGTTCTTCACAATTCTGAAGCAGATAGCTTAAAGACTCATATTGCCAACCAAGTGACATCCTGAGGGACTGGATAATGTCCTGCAGGATGTGATATATGCTCTAAATTGGTGACCACTATGATGCTACTTCTTCCATATCCAGGAATCACATGATGTAGACAGGAGTGTCACCTCTCACTATTACCTTTAGTGATCCACTAACGAAATCTGTGCTTCCTTTCCCTGCAACTTTCATCTCTGATGCTTGCTTGAGGGTTACTTTTGTCTCTTTAGATCAACTAACAGGAGACAAAGGGAAGGACTATCATGCTAGCTGGGGTAATTAATCCATTGTCAAGGGGAAATTGACATTAAAATGCTACTAAAAATAGAGGAAAGGAAGAGTACGTTTGGAATGCAGGAGATCATCTGTGGAGTCTTTTATTTCATGCCTTATGGTAAACGTCAATGGAAAATCCTAACACTCTAATACAGGCAGGACTGTTATTAGCCTGGACACTTTAAGACTAAAAGTCAGGTCGTTCAATCAGTCAGGAAATCATGACCAGCCAAGATACATGCTGAGAGAAAAAAATGGAGTGGCGAGTGGGAGTAGTTATAAATACCAGGCATAACCATATGTGACCAATCGCAGAAATAAGGACCATAGTTATTATTGCTTCTTTATCTTAAAGTAAATACATGTATGTGTATGGTAGCCAACTCTTTTATTTCTTTGTTTGCTATTTTCCTACTTCCCAACATAATATATATATTAATCTATCTCACTGTGTATGTTACAGGATATCAGAACGGGTGTATGTGTGTCACTTAGCAAGAAGAGGAATGAACAACCCCTAAGGTTTGTTAAAATAACATAATAGATTTAATTCTCATTTGAGAGAGTCATATTTTTAGCTTTATGGTGGATGGTTGCATCAAGTTAGATTTTATTAATGATTTTATCAAGGTCTTTATTGGGAAATATAGATATAAGATTGCATGGATATCAATTTTACAAGCATAAACTCTAGTTGTTTTATCCTACATCAGACTAGTTAAGCCAAAACTTTCCCAAGAATCCCCTTTTCTTTATGGCTTCAGGTTAGGGTTGGCCAAAAGAAAAACTTGCAGGCTTTTGAAAGGTAGAAGTGGGCATCAGCCATTCTACACATTATACACCAGACACTACTGCAGTTGTGTAAATTGTCACTGAGCTGGTGACTTACCTTTTTGAAGCTCTCTCTGCTCCCACCAGATCTTCTTCAGCCTCTCTTAACCTTGGACCAGGTACCTGTGCAGCTTCATGGTAAGGTTGCCAGCTTTATCTGCAGGTTACCCAGGTCATTGTAGATGGAGGTAGTCTCAGTTTGTCCTTATGGGTACCGGTTTGTTATTGCTTTCCACTGCCTCTTGTTAATCTTTTCTTCCTGACTGCTGTCCCTTATGATCTACAGGTATTTCAAGCACATCACCATATGTACAGGTAAATGCATCTATGAACTATGTATGGTATAGTCCCTGTAATAACTCCCTTATTTTGTATCACTCATGGTAGTTCTGCTTCTTTGATAAAACCCTAACTGAAACAGCCTATGAAAGATAATTTTTATTAATATGCAAATTTATTCATATTCATATCCATTTGTGAAAAAATACATGATTTATATCTCAAGAAAACTGATTGGTTTCTTAAAAAACAGGTTCAAATAAATTACATAATTCATCAAACTAATATTCTTTTTTAGAGTAGTCATTCCTTTTTATTTTTTTTTTATTTTTTTTAACCATTTAAAACAATTTTTTAGAGACAAGGTCTCACTTTGTCACCCAGTCTGGAGCGCAGTGACATGATCATAGTTCACTGAAGCCTCAAACTCCTGGGCTCAAGTGATCCCCTGTCTCAGCTTCCTGAGTAGCTGTGACTACAGGTGTGCACCACCATGTGCAGCTTACTTTTACATTTTTTGTAGAGACTGGATATCACTATGTTGCTCAGGCTGGTCTTGAACCCGTGGCCTCATATGGTCCTCCTGCCTCAGCCTTCCAAAGTGCTAGGATTACAGGCATGAGCCGCCGCACTTGGCCTCCTTTTTAATTTAAATTTTGACTTCTTTAATTTTTTTTTAATTTCAGAATATTATGGGGGTACAAACATTTTGGCTACATATAATTCGTTTGCATCACCCATGCCAGAACTACAGGCATGCCCATCCCCCATACGGTGCACTCCACACCCATTAGTTGTGAGTTTACCCATTCCCACCACCTCCATCCCACCTGCCTGGCACCCGATGAGATGACTATCACTTCCATGTGAGCACCTAAGTGTTGAACAGTTAGTGCCAATTTGATGGCGAGTACATGTGGTGCTTCTTTTTCCATTCTTGTGAGACTTCACTTGGAAGGATGGGTTCTAGTTCCACCCAGGATAATATAAGAGGTGCTAGATCACCATCGTTTTATATGGTTGAGTACTATTACATGATATACATATACCACATTTTATTAATCCATTCATGTATTGATGAGAACTTGGGCTGTTTCCCACATCTTTGCAATTGTGAATTGTGCTTCCATAAACATTTGAGTGCAGATGTCTTTACTGTAAAATATCTTTTTTTTTTCTTTTATTTCAGCTTATCATCATGGGGGTACAAAAGTTCAGGCCACATACACTGCCCATGTCCTGCCCATCCCCCCGAGTCAGAACTTCAAGCGTATCCATTCCCCTTTTTTTTTCATTTGGGTAGATGCCTAGTAGTGGGATTGCTGGATCAAATAGTATTTCTATTTTTAGTTCAAAAGATAATTTTTAATAAAGAATAAGAAGGGAACTCCTCAATTGCCATTGCTAATCTACTCCATGTAGTCATATTATGCTTGGCGTTGACCAATTGCTGAACTTTCTCAATTTCTAATATTTAGAAGCATACATTTAACATGCCACATCAGCTGACAGAGCTATTGCAGTGGACTTCTCTAGATTATAGAAGAGTTATGGGGTCAGGCCTTTTGTGCTTTCACTGAGGTAGTAATTGCTGACTTGGTAAGTCCCGAAATTCAGGATGTATATGGAAAAGAGCATATGTCTTCACATCTGCTGTTTTCTGCTTCAGAGAACCCATAATCCCATGCTGTTTATTTGGTTAAAAATATCGTACTTTAGACAGAGATAGTGAGGAGGGGACCAAGTTGCCCTGTTTGACTACTGTAACCCAAATAAATCGGTTTCTATGTTAAGAGTCTAAGAATTAAGAGTTGGTTTAAAGAACTGTTTCTATAGGAGAAGCAGTGAGGCCCTACTAGTGAATAAAATTAAAATCCAGGGGGAAGTTAGGTTCATACAGGAAAACTCTGATCTAAATCAAAGTCACAAAGAAGGTTCAGTTTTTCTCAGGACACCAATATTAGTGCATAAGGCTTAGTATCTAGGCTAGGATTCCATATTTTACAGTGATGTTGGAGAAGAATAATATCATGAATATCTTCTGTGGGTTTGCTAAACTATCTTTGAGGGTCCTTTATAGCACCTCAAATTGGATTGAGACTTATGATCTGCATGTTTGGCAAACCTTATCCATCTTTAGCCACATATTTAAATTCTCATTTTGGAACATATATGCAAGAGCAAGCATATTTATTTCTGTAAAAGAAATATATTTTAAAAATTGAGTATTTCATAAAGATATCTTCTAAAGTTAAAAAGAGAGAAAGAAAAGAAGAGAAAAAGAAAGAAAGAAGAAAGAACTTATAATACTTTCTTAGAATTAACCAAAGAAATACCTAGTTTTAATACCTTCAATTTAGTGATTGTATTCATCCCTTGTCTTTGAAAGTTGAATACTGAATGCAGTAAGGGTGAGGGGACAGCTACCCCTCCTCCTTTCTTGTATAACCACCCGAATTTATATTTTTGGCATTCTTCTCCTACAGTATTAACTCTGATGCATGTAGGGTGACAGCTCAGCTGAATCTCATTGTGTTGTCCTAGAAGGGGGAAATTATTGATTTATGGGGAACTGGAGTATTTGTTCCCAGTAAATAATAATCCATTCTACTCCAGAAACTTTATGTTTGCACTAAGAATAATATGTAGAAATATAGATACTAAAAACATAATAAGGTTAATGAATAGAATGCAATATGGTGACAATTTTCCTACATTTGTCCACAAATAAGGAAATTTTTAAAAATACCAAACTAATGGAAATTCATTAGCAATGCTTACTCTTGAGATTCTCTGAACCAATTATTCTCTTAAAAGGCTGTGGGGGCCAAGAGATCCATTGTCCATTGGATCAAAGAAATACTCAATGTCCTTCCCTAAAAAATAATTCCAAGACCCACTGTAAATCACAGAGTTTTGTGCTACTTTCCTTACACCATCCTCTTTCCAGAGTTGGAAACCAGGAATATTTGGTATAGGTAGAATTTGACTAAGCTCATGAGGACAAACCTACTTAAATAATGAATTGAGTATTCTATATACACAAAAAATAACAGATAATCAAATGATATTTTAAGTGTTAAGCCCACTAGAAAATGTATTACTTTCTGTTTCTCCCCATAAATGTAATTATTTGTTTGCTACATCAACATAAAAAAGCTCATTTAATGGAAATTGTCTTATGCAGGAAGATTTTCATAGATTCAAAAATTTTATTACAATTATTATGAGATATTGATGCAGTACCATTCAAACAAAACTTGAATAGCTATGTTCAGTTGAATGTATTTCTCCTCCACCCCTACACACCCCCAACACTAAAAGCCCTATAGAATCAGAGGCATTTGTAGCTGAGGTAACTTAGTTCTCAGAATGAAAAACCTAAATGAAGCTTACAAGGAGGAATGGTGCAACATGAATACAATATTATACTTAAATTATTGCAACACTATGCCTCTTTTTTGTGTGTGTGCATATAAAAGGAGGCAAAGGATTCAATAATGCCAAGTATTTAAAGCTGAATTCTAAAATCTGCATTAAGGCATTTTTATGACACACAGAAGAGAAATCAGAATGTCTAGTCTTCTCTGATTTTATTTCTAAATTTCTCCACCAACTTATTGTATTCCCTTAGGATAGTTTATTAGCTTTACAGTTTTCACCATCTGTGATATGGGAATAAAATATTTGGTACTTAAATCTCAATGACTCTGTGAAGCAAAACCAGGTCATATTTGTGGCATATCGTCAAACCTTATGGCAAGAAAGCATTCTAAAGTATGAGGTTTTATTATACATTTTCTTTCAAGAAGGAGCAGACACTAAAATTTTTCTAGGCTGAAACAATTAACATGGATCTCTAAAAGCTTTCCTTGTTACCAAGATATACTTCTAGGCTTTTCATCCTCTTGTCCCCACCAGGATTTGTAGTATTGGGTTGTATCCATTGACAGATACTTCTTTCTAGGATAACACATGCAAACTGAGTACCTTAAATACAGTTAAGATTATGATTTATACCTGAAGTCATTTCAATACAACCATTTGCCTAGGCCAATGTCCATAAGAGTTCTCCCAACATTTTCTTCTAGAATTCTTAAGTTTCATGTCTTAGGTTTAAGTCTTAACCATCATAAGTTATTTTTTTGAGAGGTGAGAGGTGTGAGGTGCAGATCCACCTGGTAAAATTAAAAAGCTTCTTCACAGCCAAGGAAACTATTATTAGAGCCAATAGACAACCTACAGAATGGGAAAAAATATTTGCATGCTACACATCCTATAAAGGGCTGATAATAAGAATCTATACAGAACTTAAGAAAATTAACAAGAAACAATCAAATAACCCAATTAAAAAGTGGGCAAAGAAAATGAACAGAAACTTTGCAAAAGAAGACAGAATAATGGCCAGGAAACATATAAAAAAGTGCTCAACCTCTTAATAATCAGGGAAATTCAAATCAAAATTACAATGAGATATCAATTAACTCCAGTGAAAATAGCTTTTATGAAAAAGTCCCCAAACAACAAATTCTGGTGTGGATGCGGAGAGATAGGAACACTCTTACACTGCTGGTGGGACTGCAAATTAGTGCAATCTTTGTGTAAAGTAATATGGAGATATCTCAAAGAACTAAAAATAGAAATACCATTTGATCCAGCAATCCCATTACTGGGCATCTACCCAAAGGAAAAAAAAGACATTCTATAATAAAGACATTTGCACTCGAATGTTTATGGTGGCACAGTTCACAATTGCAAAGATGGGGAAACAACTCAAGTGCCCATCAATATATGAGTGGACTAACAAAATGAGGTATATGTATACCGTGGAATACTACTTAACCATACAAAACAATGGTGATCTAACACCCCTTATATTATCCCGGGTGGAGCCAGAGCCCATTCTTCGAAGTGAAGTCTCACAAGAATGGAAAAAGAGACACCACATGTACTTGCCATCAAATTGGTACTAACTGATCAACACTTAGATGCTCACATGGAAGTAATATTCACTGAGTGCCAGACAGGTGGGAAGTGGTTGGAGGGGATGAGTAAACTCATAACTAATGGGTACTGAGCGCACTGCCTGGGGGATGGGCATGCTTGTAGCTCTAGCATGGGCCATGCAAAGGCAATATATGTCACCAAAATGTTTGTACCCCCATAATATTCTAAAGTTTAAAAAAAGAAAATAAATAAGAAAATTGGAAAAAAGTAGTGTGAAGTGCTTCACATAAAAAATAAACAAACATCCAAAAAACCCTTTGCACTTCAGCCAGGAATAAGAGAAGACAATTCCCATATAACCTTGGTGGGCACGTAGTTCTTGGTACCTAGAAAGGCAAGAGAAAAATACGGTTATCCTATCTCTAAGAATAAAAGGAAATATGTATATAACATGTTATTACTTTTTCTGTGTTCTTTCAAACTTTAAAAAAATATTATTGAAAGAATTTTTTTGTTTTGTTTTCACATTTAATGCTTTACAAAATGATGTATGGGAGAATTCAGCTGAGGAAAATTCCCTATAGTTTCCATGAACAGGCTTACCATTTTTTTGAAGTGTGGCAGGTAATTGTAAACTTTAAAAAAAAATACCATCCATTTCCATTCCTAATTACCAAGTTGCCTTTGGAGTCACAGCATCACCCCAGACAAAGGCAGCATGACCAACATTTAGTTTGAAACAATAGCATCATCAGTCTCAGGGCATTTAATTTTATTTCTTCTTTTCATGTGAACTATTTTGAAAATTTGGCAAGCAATAAGCATCTGATTTGGGATGTCTTCTATCAGGGAAGTATTGTTACAAAATTTAACTATGAAATATTAATATCATTACTCCTTTCAATAACAAGCTCAAAATTAAATGTTTCAACTTGCAATCTCATATTGATATCATGGCCCTTTAAAACCATCCTTAGTGAGCTTTCTATTATTCCCAAGTAATTTAATTAAAGATATTTTTATTTCTATAAAGAAGAACATGCTACCTATTGCCTCAAAAATAGATTCCTCAAAGTCAGAGGAAAGGTTTGATCAGTGTGACTGCCTCTGTGGATATGTGGATTAAAGAGTAACTGAGCCAACAAATGTTCGTTGAGCACCTCTTGAATGCAGAATACAGCTCCAGTCAATACAAATATACACTGTCTTATCCTTTATGGAAAACTACATTTTATAGAGAGCCTTCCATAATTAGTATTTTATTATCTGGTTTAGTCTTCACAGTAACTTTTGAGTACTGGTTAGAAGTTATGTAAACTTTGCAAGGGTTTATAAATCCTAAAGTGGTAGTGCTGAGATCTTTAAGCCAGTTGTTTTTGACAATAGGGTCCACACTTCAGCTGTCAATAAAGGCACTGTGTATCTCCACAGTAAGATTCCACATAAACCCTGATTTAAAAATAAGTGAATTTTCAAAAGCTTTTCCCATATCTTATTGGTTAGATTTCAGATTGTTTGAAGAATAGGGCAAAACAGCCATTTTACCATTTATGTGGCCAAACTATTATATTGATTGGATTAACCAGAGTAGACAAACAGCATTTTAAATGTTTAAGTCCTTAGCACAGGGTCTGGAACATAACTGGGCTTGTCACCCCACTTCAACCTCTCAGTTTCTATTATGAGAACTGAGTTACCTTAGCTACAAATGCCTCTCATTCTGTAGGGCTTGTAGCATGGGCATAACTGTTAAAATTTTGTTTGAATTTTAGTTGCATGAGTATCTCAGTGATTGTAATAAAATTTTCAAATCTGTGAAAATCAACTGGTATAAGAGAATTTCCACTAAACAAGATTATTTACATTGAGGTAGCAAGCAATCACATTTATGGGGAGGGACAGAAAGTAATAAATTTTCTAATGGGTTTAACACTTGAAATATCATTTGATTTCCTGTTATTTTTTGTATATACAGCATACTCAATCACCCACCAGTACCTTAATCCCAGCTGGGGGGTACCATATTCCAAGCAAAAGCCAAAACTTCAGCAAATTATAGTCAGCACTTAATGAACAGGGTTCATTGGGGAAGCCATTCTATCTTTGAAGAAATCAATCATTGATAAGGAAGAAATAATAAACTCTTAATCTCCCTGCCTCTCTCCTAGCCAAGCATTTGATAAAGCTCAGTTTCAATTAATGAGCAGAAAGGAGGGTACCTTATTTTTTTGTTCAGAAAGGAGGCCACCTAAATTTGCAGCAAGGTCCATTTTTATCAATCGTGGCACTTTAGAGATCATTTCTTTATGCATCTATCAATATTAGTCACCCACAGGAACAAGAAAGACTTTTCTGGAACTTTCAGGGAAAATTGAACATTGAGAGGTCTGCATCTTTATTATTTCTATAATGGGCTAGATATTGGAAACTGGTTTCACATCAGGTCTCGGGCTTTTGGCCTTTAATGGTAACTTCTTCAGTGCAGACTCAAAGCACTAGGTGGCAGCATCTCTGAAGTAGTGATTCATTCAAATATTTGAGTCATTCCTAATAGTGTTGATAAGACAAGACAGACTATATTAATTTTTGTAAACTTAAAAACATAGTTTCAATAACATATGTGCAGTAAATGAACTATTCTGTTTTTTTTCCAGCATATTATGAGGGTACAAATGTTTAGGTTAAATATGTTGCCTTTGCCCCGCCCAGGTCAGAGCTTCAAGTGTGTGCATCCCACAGATGGTGTGCATCACACCCATTAGGTGTGAATAATCATTCTCTACTCTCCCCCCAACCTGCCCAACACTTGGTGAATGTTACTATATGTGCACTTAAGTGTTGATCAGTTATTATCAATTTGATGGTGAGTACATGTGGTGCTTTTTTTCCATTCTTGTGATACTTCACTTAGTAGAATGGGCTCCATCCAGCTCTTTCCAGTATGATACAAGAGGTACTAGATCACCATTGTTTTTTGTGGCTGAGTAGAAATCCATGGTATACATATACCACATTTTGTTAATCCACTCATGTATTGATGGCACTTGGGCTGTTTCCACATCTTTGTAATTGTGAATTGTGCTGCTATAAACATTCGAGTGCAGATGTCTTTTTTATAGAATGTCTTTTTTTTTTTTCCTTTGGGTAGATGCCCAGTAATGGGATTGCTGGATAAAATGGTAGTTCTAGTTTTAGCTCTTTGAAGTATCTCCATATTACTTTCCACAGAGGTTATACTAGTTTGTAGTCCCACCAGCAGTGTGTGAGTGCTCCTATCCATGCCAACATTTATTGTTTTGGGACTTTTTTGATAAAAGCCATTCTCAATGGAGTTAAGTGATATCTCATTGTGGTTTTGATTTGCATTTCCCTGATGATTAGAGATGTTGAGCATTTTTTCATGTGTTTTTTGGCCATTAGTCTTTCTTCTTTTGAAAAGTTTCTGTTTGTGCCTGTTGTCCACTTTATAATGATATTGTATGATTTTTCCCCAACACATTTTATGAAGCCAACATCACCTTGATACCAAAACCAGGAAAGGATGCAACAAAAAAGGGAAACTATTGACGAATATCCCTTATGAACCCAGCTCTAGGATAGGTCTTTTAAAAGCAGTTTCAAATTTAACAAGCTTAAATGACATGTACAAAACCAGATTGATTAATTAATGTTGATACACTGAAGAGGAACCAGAATACTGAAGTATACATGGAAAACCTCTTCTTTTCTTTTCGTATATATTAATTTAAGAATGCTAATGTGTGCATTTAAGTTGAAAAGTAAACATCACATAAATATCAAAGTCCACATGACTGGATGTGGCAGCCATAAAATTCTACCTCTCAGATCTGCTATTTAGGGCACCATAATTAACTGATGACCCTGCCTGCTGTACTCTGATTCTGCCACCTTGTTTATGCAAAGGCCACAGCAATGAGTCCTTTACTCAGTGTGAAGAGCACTAGGGCAAGTCCCGTGACATAAGGGACTCCTGACAGATGAATTTGGCTCCAGGAATCCCCATAGGTCTTGCTAGAACTTTGTTAGAACTGCTTGACCTTGGAAGAATTTTCCTACTCAGCTTCCTTGCCTCTATCTTCCGTAGCTCTCGCACCTGTATTTTATGGTTGTCCAATCCTCCTTTGATTGTCATGTTTCTTTCAAATATATTCAATCAAATTTCAGTTTAGTTCTACAGATTTGAGTATTTTAGATAAATTTGCATATTTGTATTCTAAACAATTATATATTGTAGGTGATAATGTTTCCAAGTTTGTAGGAAGTATTTTACTGGGTTCCCCAAGTAGTAGACATCAAAAGATTTGATATGAAATGATTAGGAGTTTTATTATTCTTGAAAATTAAAAATTCCTAAGACTCCTTGACTAAAATATTATCATATTATAAATCTAATAAATATTAATTTATTTAAATATATTTGAAAATATTTATGCTGCCAAATCTAAATAAGTATCATATAAGTATACAACATGCAATGTAGCAACATTAGAATAAATTAAAATAAAAATATAGTGTCCCAATTCTGAGAGATACTAATCTCTTTTATGTAATGTACCAGTTAGAATGTCTACATATTTTCTTTATTTCTGCTTACAGATTAAGAATAATCCATGAAACTAAAATTTGTAGAAAGAAAAAGCAGATATGACAGTGAAATAATTGTGTATGTTTAGCTTAAAATAGAGAAGAAAAACAAATGTAATAGATATTTTCAAAAAGTTGAGGAGATGTCATGTGAAAAATTGTCAAATTTTTTCAGTATACCTTTAGAAGACAGAACAAGAATAAGTAGCTGACAGTTGATAGTAGGCAAGATTTTACTCAAAATGAAGAAAAATATTCTCATAAAAAGTGTTAATCACTTTAGAGATTCAATTACTTTGATATTTTCAGTATAGGTAAATCTTAATTATGGAAAAATAGAATATATATTTTTATTTCTCATACTTTTATAAATTAGAAATTATTATATTTCATTAGGTTGCTCATAAAAATTAATCACACATTAGCACAGGAATCAGGGATGAAATTTTCAGCACCGATATCTACTAAAGAATATCTCCCAGGTGAGGATCTTCAGATTTAGAAATCTTAGTTGAAGGTTCCATCCAGTTCTTCATGACTGTCCCAGAATATTCTATCCCAGCATCATCTGACAACTTCACAGAGCCCTAATGGCCTTTGCCCCTGCCTCTGCTGTCTAAATCCCATACTTCCTTCAGGGCCTACATCAACTGTTTCTGTGTCCCACTAGCTGGGATCCCCTGTGAAATTGTGCAGCATGATTATTCTGTCTGTTACTATCCTTAGAAGTAAAGAGTGAGGACAGAATTTGAAATTACATCAACACAGTAAAACACTGGAAATATTTATTAGAAACTGAATACCTGGAGATATATATTATTATTTGATAACTTTATAGATCGAACACATGCTTCCTCCTCAAATGGCATATATTCTGTAGAGAACAAAAGAAACCCCTCATTAATTCCCACCTATTTATAAAATACCTCTGTATGTCAGGGACATAGGATACAAAGTTGGGGTGCTTACTTTCAAGAATCTCACATTTTAGATAGAGAACATAGGCTAAAAAATACTATAGTATGCCCTCTTATACTTCTGCAGAGTATACTTTTGTATACAGGTGGCCAATAATAGTTGCCTGATGAAAGCATGGAAAATTTTTCTGTTGTGGCTCAGCACACCTCCTGGCTCTTTCCTGACTCTGAATGTGGCCAATTTCCACTCATTTTCAAAGGGGAAGGTGAGAATATTAAAAAAAATAATAATATAAAAATCAAGAAATTGAATTCAGTACTGCGATTTCTAATAATGGTTATTACCTGAAACATTAATATTCTAACCTCAAGATTACTTAAGGACACCCCCACACCCCCACACACACACCGCCACCCCCCCCCCCCACACACACACCTCTTCTAGAGGTAAGGGTCAACTGGGAAAACGATATGAAGACCAGAAGTTTAGACCAAGAGCCTCTCAATAAACTGCTGGATGGAATGGATCTTTTCAGCTGCAAGTCTTTGGTAGTGACAGAACATACTATGATCATCCCAGAGATGCCACAGGCCTGCCTGAGAGCCTGTCTGGAGCATGCAAACACATAGGACACATTCTTGTCTTCACATAGCATCTGCATGTGTAGAATTATCTCCAAGGCATCTCTGGCCATCTTGATGATTTTAGAGATGCCTTTTTTAAAGGTCTCATTGGCTCCTTTATAAAGTTAACTGCAGTTGCTTGACTGCTGAACTGGTTCCAGTAGTTTTTTTGCTGAGGCTGTAGGCTTTTGATTCATATCAGTCTCCATGATTACTGTGGTTCTGTAGTCCACCTGTTCTTCCAGGAGCATTGCCAAATCATAACAGTAGAATCTATTTTCTGTGTTTTTAATAGATAAATTAAGACCATTTTCTTCTAAGTAAATTTTGGGTTACTTTTCTTTTAATGCATTCACTTGAACTATGTCAATTGCAATTCACCTACTATTCCTCTGTTTACCCACACGGTCTTTTGAGAACTTTCACCAGTCAGTCTGACATATCACTACTCAAAGAAGAGATAGTCATCTACTAATTTGAAGATTTCAACATCTACACTCCTTGTTCAGATCAGTTACAAAGAGGCTTAGTTAAATGCATTCTAGAGCAATGTCAGGTCACATTCTTCCATTTGGAGAAGTACAGTTTATAGAGGCTTTACCCCTTTGTGTATGTCTTTTCTTCCTTGATAATATTCTGGAATTAGAATCAAGGGGTGGGGTTCAGAAAAAGGATGCAGAATTCTGTAAGAAAGCTGGATTTAAGTAGGGGTAATGTTGATCACCAATCTGAAGTCCTTGTTCTACCATCATCTTCAGTGAGCAATCACCAGTTTCCAATCACCCACAATTTGTTTAGAGACGAGCTCACAAACTGAATCAATCATACCTTAATATCTAAAAGTAAATAAATAAAGCAAAATAATAGCATACTTTAGGACCTCATTAAGTACTTCTTGAAAATATAAGCATCCTAAATTTGCTCTCTTATACCTTTATCAATATCTGTATCTATCTATATCTACATCTATCTATATCCTCTTTAGAGGGAAAAACAACAATACTAAGTCACTTTTTCTGGTTTGATAACTTCTTATGAAAGCTATACTTCTTAATCATTGATATATGTAGTACATTTTATCTCAAAATTCAATAATTCCATGCTTTATAATGGAATTTACTAGCTTTTATAATGAGAAGTTACTAGTCTCTGCTTATGAAGATTTTTTTTCTAGAGGAATTGGAAATCTATCAGCAAGGATGCTCTATGCTGCATGTAATGGAAACCCCAGTGCAAACAGTCTTAATAAAAAAGTATTATCTCACATATAAAATATGGGGGCTGTGGCTTAGCTTGTGAAGTTCTCTTGGCTCTACTCTCAACCATGTTTTGACTTGATACTCAGGCTAGTAGAAAGACAACTCTAGCACTTCCAGGCATTATATCTAGAGTTGGCAGTGCCCATTGGAAGAAAGGATTCATCATTTCGTATATGTTCTTCAGAGCAATGAGGACCTATTTTCAGGAGTCCCATAGAAAACTTCGCTCACATCTCATTGTTTTGCATTTGCTCACAGACCCTTTTCTAAAGGTACAGTGACAGGAGAATGCGATAGGCTTAAAGTAATCATTTAGTCAACTACAAATGATTTGGGCAACAAAAACTCTCTATGAGGCTATACATTTTGGAAAAAAATATGAAAATTTCTATCTATGAGTTCTTTCAAAGCTAAAGGGCACATGGCTTTCATTTAGGCAAAAAAAAATAATGATATTTGAATGATCAAATTTCCACCATTTTAAAAGAGTATACGTAGAGTAGTAATCTTCTATTGAGAAATTGAGTACATCATAAAATATATAATTTTAACAACTTTGATTGAATTAGACTTGATTGGATACGTTGTCACATCTTTTAAAAGAAATTTTCTAATATTAAGGAAGACAAATGAAACCAAAAATTATGAAAAACTATTTAAATTTCCCTCAAGCTTTCTTTACGTTCCCATCATTGATTCTTTCTGTTTCCTTCCAAAGGGTAGAAATCACAGTTGCCATAAAGTAGCCTTATAGCTCTTTTATAACTCTTGTTACAAGTGGTGATTTTAATTTTCAGTTAGTTTGATGAGTTTTAATACTTATGAAGTCTTATTTCTGCTCCTGGGAAAATATAAGAAAAATTCACCACATGACTACTTCTTTCCCAGAGAAATTATGACTGGATAAAAGAGGATTGATGTCTTAGGGATTCACAAGATGGGAAATAATAGTTTATGATAAGTATTTAATATCTTTGCAGGTCAAATGGTATGGTCATGCAATAAGTGAATGCATTTAACTTAGTCTTACTCATAATTTATCAAGGTATTTGATCATGTATTTATATTACGGTAGAGTAAAAGTTAATATTTGATGAGATCTAGTTTGTTGTGAAGATACTTTGAGAGATGTGTTAATGAATGGAAAAATGAAAATACTAATAATCACAAAGAATTGAGTTGGGAGTTTTTGAAGGTTGAGTCTCTATAAGCAGAAGCTGAGACAGGGTTTGGAGTCCAAGGTGTTTTTAGGTTATCAACACTTATGAAAGGAAGGGGAGGAAGCAGGATTGGGCAAAGTGAGTAGCTGAATTGTGAAATAGGCCTGACAAAGCCTTACCCTGACTGATGGAGAACTATTGGGTCCTAAGTCCTGAGCCTTTGTATCTTCACCATATTCAGTCAGCAGATATGGGCTTCTTGGGAAAATAATGTGACTTCAGGTGACTTTCTCTAGCTGAGGCAGAAATTTATGGAGATGATAGCTGGAGTCTGTTTGCTGACTGCACTCCCTACAACTGGGCAGCAAGTCCTTCCTTGAAATGGTATCTGAGTAGTTAATCTTTGTGTCTTCAATAGTCCTCACTGGTGCTGCTATGTGCTGCTTATATCCTCTCCATATAGTCCAGAGAGTCGCTCCTCCAGGATTCCTGAGGGCTTCTCTCTCATGAAGAAAAAGTGGTGGTCCTTGCACACAGAGATCCCAAAATATGTGTTCCTTTTCAGGTTGGAATAGAAACAAATGCATTGGCCAAATCAAAGCAGCTATACTTTATAATTCAATGGGGCTCTTGCTATATTTTCTGGTGAAGGTGCACCACCTTTGTAGAGCAGAACATGTATCCATTCAGAGAACAATTTGCAGTTTCAGAAAGTACAAAATCCCCCAGTGAGTTATCAGGAGTAAAGAACGGTATCACTTCTACTTCCCGCACTTGGTTTCTGGACCTGCCTGTTTATCCAATGGGAACAATATAAAATTCTTTTAATGCATATACTGCATTCTGGAGGAAGGTACCCTATCCTAACAGAATAATGCCTCTCATCTGGTCCCTCATCTGTACCTTCACAGTCATTCCCACACTCTGGCAGTCCAGAAGCTTCTGAGTAGTGGAGTGAGTATGCATCTAGTCAATCCTGTGGTCATTGCTAATGCCCACAGCTTCTTTACTGCTAAGTGTTTTCGTGATGTGGGGTGATGTTGTGGGCTTCCATGCCAATAGATCAATTACTCCATAAGATTTTAGATAGTTGTGCTTGCTGAGGTTTTGTGGGCAAGTAACAGAAATCCATACCTGTAATAGGTGTCTATTCCTAAAAGAACAAATGTCTGGACCTCCAAGTATGGAAGGTGTTCATTTGGTCTCCTCCAGAAACTGTGCCATACTGTAAGCTGAGAGTTGTTTTATGTTGTCAGTAGGTTGGGAATTAGGTGCTAGCAGTGTCTAGATCAGCCTTGATAATCAGAAGCCCATGTTGTTGGGTCCATGCAAAGATTCTGTATATCCCACCACAGTCACTTCATTTATATGCCTAGCTTACCCAATTTGA